>NW_009608123.1:0-3793 GCF_000690535.1 Cariama cristata
GGTTTTAATTACTTTCTGAATGTCTGAACGAACCAAGGGAAAAAAATTATTCCATTACCAATGCTCCAGTATGTTTCTTGCTTACAGAGTATAATTTTGTGTGTGCTGGTGTTGTTTTCACAGAAATAAAAGCCTGTGAATTGTGGAAAGATGTAATTGCTGTGCAATTAATATTGGCCACATCTCTGCTATCTTCATTAGGCTTACCAGGTATCCCACTGGTTTTTACTCCATTGAGATAATCTCTTCTGGCAAGTCTGCTTTGCCTGCACCACTCCTGCCTGCTTGGACCTCTCAGCATCTGCTTTTCCATCCTGAGCACTGCCTTAAGAGGTGGCCTCATATTCTGCCTTTCGGTTGTACCCCCGCAAGCTTGTACTTTAGAGCGTGCTCTTACAGATGGCAACAAAGACTCTCAGTACCTGGTGTAGCTCTGGATGCTTTTGTGGCCCAGGATTTGCATGGGGCTTATACGCTTTTCTATTGTTGAACTGGACTCACCAAGAACACAGGCAATCAGAGATTGTTCAGCACAGAAAGCCCTTACCTAAATTTTATAAGACTATGCTTTGGTTTTTTTCTTCCTGCATTGGGATTTCTTCTTTGTTTGGATACAGGAACATAACACCTTCCACAGTTTAGTACTGCAGCCTAAATGGGTTAGGATTTTAAAGACCATCTAAGCAGATCGTAGCCTTAAAAGCAAACCGCATTACGGCATTTTAGTTTTCTTTCTTGGATCACTTGTGTCAGGCTTTATGGATTATCAGTGTTACAAATAAATTCCCAATGGATTTTTGTGTACATTCCTCACTCAAAGCTTTATTTATATATCTTCTAAACTAAACTGGGTCATGGGACTATTTGCTAAGGAAGCAGAATTTTTGTACTTGGAAAAGTAATTTAGTCATAGACGAATTAATGGTTGAGTGTAAATGATAAAGTGATACAGTTTTATCCACACCACACACACACACACACAAGATAACAGCTGCTGAAAATATTTTCCATGTTTATTTTTTTTTGGTGAAGGTGAACAATAAAAATGAAATGAAGGATTCATCCAGTTATTTTGAAGAATATCTGTGTAGTCCTACAGCTCCCTGGAGTAGCAATGAGCTTGCTCAAAGATCAGTGATATTGAACAGTGCGGAATAACTATGAATGATTACCTCTGTTTCTGACTTGGAGGAGATGGGCTATCAAAGCGAAGAGTGCTGCTCCTGTGCTGTCTCTGGCCTGCAGCATTCCTGATCTCTGTCCAGAATACTGACAGGTGTCAGGAGACCCTGATTGCTTGTTTCTCGATTAGTGTGCTTACAGAAGATTAGGTGCTGGCAGTAGTTGATGGAGTTGCTAGCGACTGCTACAGATTTATTTAGTCCTAGACAGACTCCTGCATGTTTTAAGATGAGTGATCAATTTTCTGTCAAAGGAGGTGTTGGTCATCTGCCTAGTGGGAGGCTCAGCTCTTCATTCTCGTATTGCCCTGATTTAAAGACACCAAGTTGGCTCTATACATGATGAGCGTACAGAAAAGCCCATGTTAGCTCAGCGTGAGACTGATCGGGTCTAAAGTAGGATATACGTGTTCAGGACACTGTACCTGCCCTCTGTTTTCAGAAGTTAGCTAGGGTACTGATGGTTCCCGCATTGCAGTGTGTCCTAAATAGGACTGCAAATTTTGACAGAAGTAGCAGCTGAGGACCATCATGCGACTGGTACTCAACTACAGGGGACAGCGTGTCCACATACTGCATTTAACATTACAAACAACCAGGTTGGAGTTAAGAAATGGCCTAGGTATGTTCTTGACTGGAGAGCTAGCCAAATCAGCGGTAGTGAGTCATTTCAGCATTTTATCATTTCATCATGTGGATAACTTCTTTAAGTTCAACTTCTGTACTGTGAGGGTTGCAGAGCCCTGGCACAGGCTGCCCAGAGAGGCTGTGGAGTCTCCTTCTCTGGAGATATTCAAAACCTGCCGGGACGCAATCCTGTGCAACTTGGTGTAGGTGAGCCTGCTTTGGCAGGGGGGTTGGACTGGATGATCTCCAGCGGTCCCTGCCAACCCTGATGATTCTGTAAAATTTCTGTGAAATTTTCATGTTTTCTGTATAAGAACAGCCAGAGCACTAGCTCTGTGATTTAGCTGGAACTCACTGAATTTTTCTTTCATTGCTGATGAATTCCATACAATTTTTGTACTCTCTGTTGTCTTCATGATAATGGAAAGGAAAGCCTCTCTTTTTCTCAGGATATAACTTTCATGGGTTGTATATGTCACTACAATTACAGAACTTTCGAGCTGCTGGTTTAGATCTAATGGGTGATGACAACTGCAGATCTGACAAAACACTTACACATGAGGTTAGGTCACATTGGTTCAAGGTTTGGCAGAGTTTTTCTGTCTAGATAGAGGAGAACCTTTTCTGTATATTTTTATCTGTCATTGAGACCATAGAGGATGTGTGGTGGGATCAAGAAACTTGGGCTCACAGAGACCCAAAGAATTATTATCTAAAACTGTAGAATTACCAAATTCCTAAATGCCCTGATTTCCTTTGCTGTTGTTCTTGTGTATAGATTTATATAAGTAAACCATTCCTGTTTTCCCTTTTCCCCTCAAAAAAAGGAGCTATCTATAGTTGTGTAAGGAAATTGAACCTATACTGCATGGCATAAATGTCTGGCAAAAGGGCTGTCACTGGAGTGGGATTCAGTTTGTGTTTAAAATGTAGATGTCTACCAGTGGCCATATTCCAGTAAGTCAATGAAGTCAATGAATATACTCAATATCATTAACAATATCATTAATGAAACGTGGAGAACAATTTGGCCCTATATAGGGCAGTTGCCTAGTGGCTCATCACCTGAATCACACTCTACAATCCATATTTTCTCAATATCTATTAATTGTAACAGGGGCTTAGACAGCCCATGCACCTTCAGAAAATTCAGTGGAATTGTTTAAATTATGAACTGAATCTTATCCTATATGTTGAGGATTTATTATTTTTATTAGTAGTCTTCAAAACAGAAAAGCATACTTAACTCATACATTACTCCTACATAGATGCTGTGGTCAGCTCTCATACATTTCTTAAAAGGTAATCCTCTTAAATTTACATTTACTTCTACGTATATTTCTCTTCCTGGAAAGGGACCCCAGATTACCTCGGCTCCTGTTTTCAGAAGTTAGATGTAGTACTGGCTTATTTCATTCCTCATATAAGGAGTATCAGAGCCTTAACTTCTAGTTTCCAGCCTCTGGAAACTCGGTGTTCATACATAGATTGTTTCAAATGGGTAACTTAGAGCAGGACTGGGTGGTTGCATGCTGGGGACAAGATGCAGTGAACAGCTTCATCCTATACAATTTAAGGCAGTGCTGCTTTCTTCCATGTTACTGCAAAACATTCTGTTAGTGTGTGGGTTATCAGCTATGGGTTGCAAATGTTATTTTTCCCCCTTCCACCTTGACCAACATCAACTACCTCTACCTACTTTTCATTTACAGCTGTGCCTGAATAATAACTGGGAAGTGCTACAGGACCAGTTGGGGGGCATTTGAAAATTTTCCAAGTGTTTTAGCCACCTTTGCTGATATCCTACAGCTGAATCTCTAATACTTACAGCTATCTCTTACTTATTTTGCTCAGTGATGGAATCAACTATGTCGCTTTGTCCTCCTCGTCTCTCTACACTGCAGTGCTGCCATGAGCTGACACAGTGTTAAGATTTGCAGAGCTGCCTTAATTGGAATGACAGCAAGTTGGGCGGGAGTGTTGAT
>NW_009608124.1:0-4877 GCF_000690535.1 Cariama cristata
GCGGCCCCGGCGCGGCACGGAGCGGTTCCCTGCCCCCTCTAGGGGCTAAATTACGAATCGAGGTCTGAAATTCAGCTGCAGCCTCGGATCCAAAGCTGGCCCTTTGCCTTTGGATGCTGAGATTTGCACCCCGTGGCTCTCCGGGACTGGGGTACCCACGGGGCGTGGGCTCTCCTGCCTCGGCAGCGCTATGCTCAGAAATCACAACGAGTGTTTATAAACCTCTAAGCCTGGCTTAGCCCGCAGAGGATGACGTGCGAACACAGCGCGTTTGCAGGGATCGTGCTGTCCCATGGCCGGGCAGCTTCAGTCCCGGCACCTCTGCCCCCCGTGTTTGTACTGGGGACCCCTGTCAGGGGTTTTTAAAAGGCGTGTAGCCATGGTGCTTAGGGACATGGTTTAGCGGTGGATTTGGCCGTGCTAGGTTTACAGTTGGACTTGATGATCTTAAAGGTCTTTTCCAACCTAAATGATTCTATGGAAAAGGCACAACTCCAAAATACAAGCATCAGGTAGGTTTGCTCGAGTGGGGACCAACGCGTCTCGGTATTTGTGAAAAAGTCGGGGCCACAATTGATGTCTTTGGGGAGGCACCAAAAGTTTGAGGGTCCCAAAGCTGCTGGTTTGAAAACCTCCCTCCGAGCAGGGAGGTCCATCAGGCACGGGAGACCCATCGCCAGAGCTCTGAGCTGTGCAGCATTGCTACCAGATCCACCTGCGGCAAGTGGAGCTGAAACCTGCTCTGAAATGCTTTGGACTCATACGGGTTATCCAGAGAGCTGAACAGCTTGGTAAAAATCAGCAGCTTTAAATTTTACTAAATGCAACTGGTTTCTGAAGCAGTTGTCTTTCTTCTTTTTCCACTTGCTGGAGAGACTGGAGGCTGTTTGAGACAGGGAGCACCTTGTTTGGTGTTTGTGGAAAGGCTGGTAGCCCTGTTCCCAAAGGACATCTCCTGATACTGTAGAAATGCAAACAATAAACAAGACATTAGTAAAATTTTAACCCAAAAGGAGTTTTGTGGCTGTCTGTGGGTGCAGGATTCACCTTCACTCTGCTCGTTTTGCAGCAGGCAATTGCAGTAGGACGGGGACGTGGTTGTGGCCTTTACAGACTGAACCTCGTTCCAACCATTTTCCAAGCTCCTTGTGTGCTGGGGAGCTGTTGTCCCGTGCTGGGTCTGTGTAGGAACACCGCTACAAACACCTGTAAGGGCCCTGTACCCCATCACCATCCCATCCTGTACCTACAGTACCAGGGTGTTGGAGCTGCTGTAGCTCAGGGACGAGGCCGATGTCGGTGGCTGCAGTAGCATGGGGGTCAGTACCGGGTGGAAAACCTGGTTACAAGCTCCAGTAGACACTTGGGCATGGGCACAGCGCTGGTGGTGACACGGCTGTGGCTTCACCAGGAGTGGGACCCGTCCGACTTGTAGACAAACCCTCCGTTTCATCTGTGTGAGCTGTAGTGGAGACCGACGCCAGTCCTGTTCTCTACTCTATTGCTTCTTGCAAGGATAAATATGTCAGAGGCTGCAAGGGGTTCAGCTATTTTAATAATGATGGTTATACAAATAATCTCAGTTTTAGATTAAAAATAATCATGATTTTGTCTGCTTTTTACAAAATGTTCTGCAACAGCAGGCCATAAGCCAGCAGCTGTCCCTAGATAAAATCTATTCGAAGTAAGAGAGGGCAACTTGCCGTGGTTGTTAAATACTGTAAGTGCAATGACAGAGGACAAGCTCAGGGAAAGCCGAACTCTGTGGCATGGTTCCCAACCGTGACCGAAGGGTGGGAGATGCCGTGTTTCAGAGAGTCCATGCAATATGTAACACGCCATTTGCAACACTGCCCTAAAGCCCTCAAAGGAAAAAGTCTTTTGTAGACTCTCTAAATTTTAAGCTTCTTCCAATGCCCCGAGGAGCTTAGGAGCTGCTTGACCAAGATAATGACACTCTGACATTTTTGGATCTTCTCTGTGTCACTGTTATTAATTTTATGATCTAATTTTATAATTTTTATCATCTTTTTCAAGAGTTGGTATATACTACAGTTAGGATTCTTTTTCTTGTTGATAGTAAGAGCTCCTATTATCTGTAACTCATCAGCTAGATTTTTCTTTAATGCATTTCGCTTCCCTTATCCATTTTCTACCACTCAGAAATGTTAAATTATCTTGATTACTAGTTTTTCCCTTTTTCCCCATTCTTTATACACAGTTTCTTTTTCTGATCGCTGCTTTCATTTTCACCTAGAAAGACCTCAAAATCAAACACCATTCTTTTAAAATTACGGTGGAAATAAAACTTTTTAGACAGGTTGTGAAGTCTTAGTGGGCACTTTTCATTTTACTCTCATTTACATACGTGTTTATTTTTCTTCCCAGCGAGTTTCACTCATCTTTTTATTCAGCTTCACAGATCCTGGGAGAAGCACCAGGTATATATTACTGGTTGGGACTGTCTTTTATTATCCCATAATTAATGTAATCAGGCCATGATCACCGGTCTCTAGGCAACCACCGATTTCTAGTTCAGTGATCAATTCATCTTTATCCATCATAATAAGATCTAAAATAGAATTACCTCACGTTAGGTGCCATCCTTTTTGTGTTAGAAAATTATCATATATAATTTTTAGAGATGGCACTGATGTTTTATTACTGCCTGCAGGAGGTCTCCAGCATTCACCTCCCACAGTAATGTCCCGCAGAAAAGGGCAAGTTTTCTTTTGATACCCTACAGACAGGTACACCCGGCGGGGGGTGCGATGGCATGTACCGGCCCACAAACAGCCTTCTCCCATGACGTTAGGTATCACATCGCACCGTGCACATGTTACTGCTTATCAAAGTAGTGAGAATTGCCACTTCCTCTCGCTGATGGCCGGGTAAGATATCACAACTATCTCCTCTCTTTATATTCCTTCCTGTCTTGCTCCAACATGTTCATGACCCCCTGAATTTCTTCTTATGAAGAAGATCCTCCAACCCTTCCTAAGACCCTCCAACTTACCCATCCCCCTCACTGTGCAATGCCAGGCAAGCACAAATCTGTGGGCATGAATGGAAGAGCTTCAAAACTGTATCTCCACCAGAATCATGGAGGGAATCCCATTCAGCCCACCTGTAATGTGTTAAGTTATAAAGATGTTTTGAAATATTTTTGATCAATTAGGGTAATTCAAAATTTTGAGAAGTGGTGATTGAACACTGGTGATTTAAAAAATATATACAACTGACTATTAATACAACTTTTTTAATACAACTGACTTTTAAATCAACATTGTCATTGTATTTCCATCCATTATTATTTCCTCTTGGTTGGTTTTAGACTGAAAAAATGACTGTCTGTAGACTTCGCAGCTGAGATTACATCTTCTATCTGTGGAGATCCTGGGACAGAAGTCCTGTTCTGGTTTGGCATATTTAAATGATGCTGGAAGTGGAAGTGAAATGGTAAGTAAATCTGTAACAGTAATGCTCAGTTTCACAGGGAGTCCTTTGTTATCAGCAGAACCAGGGCTGGAATAGAGCGGGTATCTCCTGCAGTCTGGAAGGCTAGAGCAAATCTGTTGAAGCTTTCTGTGCTGTGGACAGGGACACTTGCAGTCCCGGGTGGTGAGGAGCAGCTGAGTTCATCTGGGCTCTCCAGCTTCCAGAAGGTGAGTCCTCCCAAGGCCAGTGAAACCAACATGCAGAGCATCTGTCCTGGATGTCCAAAGAATTGACATGAACACGTCACCCACTTCCACTCATGACAAATACTGCATCGTGCCTTGGTGGTCCTCTGGCAGGGGCTGAGGGGTCATCCCTTGCTCCATTGCCCACATCACGGTGGGTCCTGTGTCCCTTCCAGGGGCAGAGTAAGAGGTGGGTCTGGGTCTCTTCTCAAGCCTCGCTCTGTCTCAGTGTCCCACTGTCAAATGGAAATACTAAAAATCAGCCTCTTGTGTGGGGCTCTGCAAGGAAATGTTTTCAAGACTGTGCCAGACCGCCTGAGCAGAGAGACAGAAAGATAGCAAGATGAAAAATAATTAGAATAATTATTTGAAAATCAGTAACTGTCTGAAACAGACATCAATTAACCTGGAGACATTTCAAAATGAGATCTATACTGACTGGGCAACTGAGGTCCAAATAATGACTTAAAATTTGCCCTGGATAACCTTAAATTGTCTTTCACCTTAGGTCCACCACAATCAGTAGTCAACCCTGAATCACCAACTGCCCTGGTTTCAGAGGTGGCCAGCTCTGAAAGGGTTTCCTCTTCTTCAGGGCTGTCCCACATCTGTCATTGCAGAGGAGGGATTGGAGTCACCTGTACAAAGAAGTCAAGAGACATATGGAGAGAAGCACATCTTGCAGGGTGAGGACTTGCCTTGTTCAACAGAAGAAATCCTGGAAGGAAATTTTAGGGCATTTGGATTTGTAGTCCCAAAACAGAGGCAAGCTGGATCATGTCTACTGCAAAATAGAGTTGTTTTTAGGGGCTCCTGGAAGCAGATCACCTCTCATAGAGCCCTGGAAAATTGGCTGGTTTATTTTTGAACTGTAGCATGTTTATAGGAAGGGCTGAATAAAACTGAGGGCTGTTTTCTCAGATTTAAAAAAAAAGAAAATATTTCACAAGTGTGACCTTCTGTGGACTGCCTACATGAAAACTGCAAAACCAGCCTCGAAAGTGTTCAGCAAACCCTTTTCTAGAGTCTCTGCTGGACATCAAAAGCAGTAAAAAAAGGGGAAGAAGCCCAACAGTTGACCTAAGGCAGAGGCTATGTTGTGATGTCTCTTTTGCTGCTGGAAATTCTTAGCCCACTTTCTGCAGTCGCTCAGGTTTTTTCTGTCTGGGTGAAGGGGAAGGTCATCTTCAGGTT
>NW_009608124.1:4908-34632 GCF_000690535.1 Cariama cristata
AACTCACAACGCGTCCATGTTGCGTGTGACCAACCCTCTGCTTCAGGTCCCACCTCGTATAACACATTCCCATCTGCGCCCTCCATACCCTCCTTTGAGCTCTGCCTTGCTGCCCTGGCAGGTGAAGCGATTCGTGTTCGTACTTTGTGCTAAGTTTGTAAAGTGCTTTAGGATCCAATGACAGGTGTTGAATATTTAAAAGCAGGGAAGGGGCAAAAATGAGCAGGTAGCTGCCAGCTGCTCTGCCTGCAGCTGATCGCTCTCCTTTCAAGAAGCCCGGACGACCCTCTCTCCTGTTTCACATTAAACTGAGTTTTTGGTTTTGGTTTTGGTTTTTTTTTAATTTGACTTCTTTGCAAAGGAAACATGGGGATGGACAGAAAGGAATGTTGCAAAGAGCATAATTTTTCCTTTTCATCCATCAACCCAAATAAAATTAATAGATTTAACCCATTTTTTTTTTCATATTGATAGTCTCCGGCTAGTCCCTTATTGTTTCCTCAGGGCTTGAATTATGGTGCAATAATTCACACTGAGTTGCATGGACGGCACTCGGCTTTCAGCCTTGCGCCTGACAATGCTCCAGGCATGAATTATTGTACTATAATTCACACTTTGTCATATCTTATTGCCGGAACATCCCCTAAATGACAAAGCTGGATTCATTAAGTAGAAATTCAGTCAAAACTTCAGAAAGGCAGTTGATGGCAGGAAGGACCATGTACTTCAGTCCTATGAGGAGCAGCTGAGGGAGCTGGGGTTGTTTAGCCTGGAGGAAAGAAGGCTCAGGGGAGACCGGATGGCTCTCTACAATGACTTGAAAGGAGGGTGTAGCGAGGTGAGGGTCTATCTCTTCTTCCACGTAACAAGCGATAGGACAAGAGGAAATGGCTTCAAGTTGTACCAGGGGAGGTTTATATTGGATATTAGGAAGAATTTCTTCACCTAAAGGGTTGTCAAGCACAGGAACAGGCTGCCCAGGGCAATGGTGGAGTCACCGTCCCTGGAGGTATTTAAAAGACCTGTGGATGTGGTGCTTAGGGACATGGTGTAGTGGTGGGCTTGGCAGTGCTAGGTTAACAGTTGGACTCGATGATCTTAAAGGTCTTTTCCAACCTAAATGATTCTATGATTCATCTGTGTCATTTCAGTCCAGAAAGGAAGAGGCCCAAACAATTAACATAGGCGAAGAGGTTTATATGTTCGTGTTTCAGTGTTTATCTGTGTAACTATCTTGAGTGGAATTTCTGCAAGTAAAGAGAGATTACTTTTCCAAACTAGACGCCAATTTGTGGTCCAGATGTATTGACCAGCTGGTCCACAAAAGGCTTTTAAGCTGTCTAGGTTCCCATGCAGGCCAAATAGTCTGCCTCATGGGGACATCATCAGCCATTTGCATGTAAAAGATGCTCAGCAGGTGGTCAAAAGTCAGTAAATCCCTTCACAGACACAAGCTCCGACAGTCTCCTGCGTACTCTCTCCTGCCCACACTCCTCCTCCTCCATCACGCCTGCTGTAAGTCACTTCTGCCAGAAGACCTCTGATGTTTCTCCCTGTCTCCGAGGGCTCACACACAAGACAAGACCCACGAGCCATCAGCACCATGTACCATGGCAGGAGGGAGGCCTCGGGATCAGATCGTGCCAAAAGCAAAGGTGCAGCTTTGCCATTGCTGTGTCCTGAGCACCTCTCCATCCTGCAGCCCAGCTCCATGCCACCACTGGGACTGGATGGGGACGGTTGGCTGGTGTCACACACCCACCCCTTGGAGGGCACGAGTACAGCTCCTGCCTTCTTGGTGAGCCCTGTGTCCTTGGGAAGGCACAAGTCTGCCTGGTCCAGGGAGCAGATCGCTTCTTTGCAGCCCGAGCTCATAGAGGGGCACTCCTTGAGATCTGGGAAGAAATGACTGCTTTGACAAATAGCAGTAGGTGGCTAAAAAATCAGCAGGGACTGGAAGATATCTTGAGGAGGTGAATCTCAGCAAGTCTCACCCTGGGTTGTGTACAGTGAGCCAGCCCATGGCAGACGGTGTAGACATCTTTCTGCGCAGAGCGTGCTAAATGCAGTCACTCACAGAAGCAACATCTTGCTGGTGTTTGGGGTAGTCGAGAGGAATCACTGCCAAACATCTAGGTGCTTAAAACAGCACAGGCATCTGCTGCGAGTCAGATAATTCACACCCTTCATGCCCACTGCAGTTTAAAACATTTCAGTCGAAATATTGCTTTCTGCTGAGCCAACTGATGCAGGGAGCAGCTTGCGCTCAGATGGTTTGTGTAGTCCCCCCCGCCGCTGCTCCGCCAGCTCTCGCTGTCCTCCTTGCAAGGTACGAGCTCACTTTCAAATGGCTGAAGTGGCAAAAAATGTGGCCCCTTCCCCAGCTCCTTGTCGCTGCCCATCGACCAGCCCTGCTAGATGCAAGGGCAGTGGGAGCACCCCCAAGTCCACTGCTGGCAAAGCAAGCTAATGCATTTCTTTCTGCCATCCGAGTGGCACGGGAAGGGACAAACAGGGAGAGACAAGTGGCTGGAGGTGACAGGATCTTCACGTGGAGTAGCTCCGTTTCTTCTGCAGAAACAGGGCACGTAGTGCTCAAGAGGTCTTGTGGCAATAACCAGTGCTTGAAATTTAGCACCTGGACTTCAGAGCGGATTTTGCAATGCTCTGGTAGATGCCCACACTGCAGGGGTCTGGGGCCGTGACTGGCAGGAGCACACTGACTGAGCGCTGGGCTGCCTCATTCAATGTGAATGTCAAAGACCAGGATATACCTCGGACTTCACCACCTTCCTCAGGACTGCCGACAGGCACTTCGGTCGGACAGGCTTAGGACTGTGCTGAGACGCAGATCTTGCATGGTTTCATCTTAAAACCAGAGGAGCAGGGACAGTGCCCACCTGCTGGTCTCGAGCTCGAGAGGTAAAACACGGTACATAGCACAGGTCAAAATCCACCAGCTTCCCCGGGTGCTCATTTCTCAGGGCATTTATGGTGCCCTGAGTTAAAAGAGCAGCTGGAGAAAGTGCAGGACAGCCTGGCATCCTGGCACAGTGCAGGAGCAGGGACGTATTTGAAAAAGTGAATCACAAATAGACGATATTGCAAAAGCAACAGCCATTTGGCTAACTCCACCCAAGGAGGCCACTTTTGACTTGCACATGGTCATCAGTGCAGATGTAAGCAAAATGCCTTATGCAGTGGGGCTTGGCCCACTTCAGGATGCCCCAGGTGAGGTCGGTGATGACGCCCTGGAGCACAGCGAACCTCTGAGCCAGCTCTCCGTGGGCTGTTAAAGCAATAGAAGTCAGCAAGCTCGGATGGAGGCACATCTCGGAGAAGTCAGAAATCCCACTGGCTGGCACACATGCTGTATCCAGTTGGCAGAGGCAAGGGCACAGAGCCCTGAAGAAGTGAAGACAGCCAGGGAAACCCAGGCACCACGTCACCCTGACGGGTCTGGCAGTGCTTCTGCCAGCACGTGAATTCATCTCAATGCTTTCCTGATGGATGTAAGCACCTCTAAAGCATCAATTGCCGAAGTGTGAGTAGTGTTTACTGACAACTGGGGGTAAACATGTATTACCATTAGTTATCCATTAATTAGTAGACTAATAACCAGTTAAGCCAGCTTGTTAGTTAGTGGTTGAGTCTCCCCTGTCATCCTGGATTATTATAATAATAACAATTACTATGCATGCTCCTGCGTAGCACCACCGGTCACAGTGTCACCCAGAAGGGAGCATAGTACAGCCTGCAACTATCCTGCTGCTTCTTTCACCCCTCACTGAAACCCCGGTCCTGCCAAGCATGGTGGCAAAATACTATAAACTGCCATGAAACCAAATGGTAGTGTATAGGTCAAATCCAGAAATCTTCTAGGACAGTTGGCTGTCACAGGTGTGGGGCAGAGCTTCACACCACCTTGCGCCACGAGTGAACCTAACTGTGAGATGTGGCAGAGACAGGCAGCAAAGAGCTTCGAGCAGGTGAAACAAACCCAGCCAAACAACCCTAACTGTGGCACGCAGCCAACTAATTTTTCTGACCATAAGGAGCACTTTAGCCTGTTAAAATCCCCTTTGGGATATCCTGCGGGCTTGTCACTGCAAGAAAACAGTTTCTTTCCTCTGAGATTGTTGACGTAGCTTATTACTGAATACTCGTCTGTTTGCAGATGTTCTATATTTTCCTGACATGAAGTTTCTTAACATCCCTTTTAAATTGTCTTTATGCTCACAATGTTGATGCATAATCTCTTTTTTCCTTGAGAAGTTACTGTAAGTGCCTCGTGCAATGATGAGATGAAAGCCTTCTTTGTGTTCCTGCCAATCCAGTTTGTATGCCTCTGTTTGTCACCTGCAGATAAAAGCTCAGGGATGTTGTTTAAAGCTAGTCTATGAAGTGAAGACTCAACTGGAGGCAAGGACAGGAGGAAAACATTAGCAAAGCAACCACCTAATTCTTGACAATCCCAGCACCAGCCATTGTGAAGCTTTGCCCAAACAAGAATCCCTACCCAAAGCCTCTTAGGGTGGCTTACGTGAGTACCCTACCCTTCAAAGAGGGTACACACAAGGCCAGTTCCTGCAGCTCTGCTGATGAGCAGTAACTCATTAAGCTGCAGTAATTTGGCAGGTCTCTGTTTACTTATATGTCAGCTGGAGCATCACATTTTGTGAACTTTTTTTTTCCAAACAGAGCACATACCAAAAGGTTTTGAACTGTGTCAAGCTGGTAAAACCCAGTCATAAAGACCATTGCATGGCTTAAAAATGACGTCTTTAAGTGATGAAAGTCTGCCTATAGATCCTTTCGTTAAATATGGGACCAAACTTCCTTTGTTTATTTTTCGCCAATTAGAAACTAGTTTCAGCTAAACCAAAATCATACCTTTTTGTGACAGACATAAAGATGAGCTAGACAGACACCGCCATGTAGGCACACCAATGTTAGTTTATATCCCAAGTCACCCATGTCATGATTGGGGACAGATGAAGCTTTGTCCCCTTGGTGGTTCCTCTGAATCCCTCTCCACCTCCACACACCGCAGCACCCTTTCCATCATCATCTGCCTGCGGTTGCTTGCCAGCAAACCCCATCATTGCTCACCCGTAGACCAGGACAGTCCCTCAGTACCTTCTGTAACAGCTTCTCCTGTGGCCACTGATGGGGTGGCCAATAAACACCTGATGAAGAAGATGATGGCCATAGGAACAAACCATTTGAAAAGGGTCGAGACCAGAGGAAGACTGTCTTTCCAAAGGTCTTACAATCTTATCATGGCCACAGAAGGTAAACCTTTAAAAAGCCACTTGAAGACACTGCTGTTACTATTTAATAACCCCTGAAGAACAGAATAGAAAACATGGAGGGAGAGAGTCTTTATCTTAAACCACCAACAAAGATGTTGCTCCCCATGACTTTAGCGGAGATTATTAGTGTAGAATAAAACTTGTCTTCAGAGAAGCACAGTCTTGGAGAAAGCTTGACATTGTCTTGACAGTCTCTACTGCAATAAGCCACAAGAAGACCTGGGTTTTGTGGGATACCTGGAATATGAGACTGCTGTTGCAGTGAAAATGCATGAGAAAATCACACAAAGAGCAAGGAAGTGAGAAAGAACCCTGTGAAGATCTCCCAGCTCCTCCCTGTCCTGGTCTGGTGGTCAAGCCAGATGATGTACAACAAGAGCTTTACTGGTGTGCCTTCAAATTATCATATACCATTGGAGGCTTCTCTGAATCCCTCCCTGCCTTCTTCACTCTGACACTTGGGAAGGGACTGGCATTATTGTATTTTTATCTGGTTTGCTGGGAGAATGCTTACTTGCATCCAGGTAGAAAAAGCAGTCCTTTAAAATATATGGAATATACAAAGATAAGTAGGTATGTACACCGATGGCATAAGCGTAGAAATTATGGAACTGGAAGGAAAGTGCTCCACCTGGGCCTGTAAGGTTTGTTTATCTGTTCGACAGTTTCTTGTTTTCTTCTTTTCTTTTCCTGATTTATCACACTGGTGGCCAACAAACAACATCAGAACGCTCAGCCCCGTGTTTCTTCTTCTTCCACCCCATCTCTGCCCCTTTGCTGTCCTGCTCCTGTTGGCAGCCCCCGCCGTGGCGGGTTAGGCAGAATGCAGACTTTAAGGATTTTAGAGCTGTTCGCATTGTGTGAAAAATGTAAGGTTGGTGGTTTTTTTCCAAAGTAGGAAAATAGCATGCTTTTCCCCTTCTCTCCTAATGCAAATGTGGCCAAACTGATTTCCCTCCAACTTTCCATAAAACAGATTCATTCCAAGAGGAGAATTTTGGGAAAAGGTACAAGTTTGTGAAGACAGAGTGTTCTCATGGAGGCCGAAATACTTACTTTAGCTAGAACATTTGTGGCACATGGCCTGTGAAAGGCAGGGATTAAAATTAGGGTAGGGTAGATCTCTGAATGGGATCACAGAATAAAGAGGACGGTAATCCAGTTGGAGGATTTACTAGCCAGATCAGCGCCTTACACCGCAGCCCGAGACAGAGATCTCAGCAGCGCAGTGACAAGCTGTGGACAAGTGTGGGCTGACGTGCAAAAGGACGTGAGTCTCCCAGCAGAGTTCCTGGCTCGTTGCTTTTCCAAGTCTGTTTTTGTGTCCATTGCAAGCCCAAGTGGTGCCTTGGCAGTGCGCTACGCTCCCCAGCCTGGGCTTCACTGTGGGGAGTGGTACGGGATGTCTCTGCCCCCCGACAGGGCTTCTGTCAGAATGAACACAAGCGAAATGATAATTTGTCAGACGCAAACACAGGGTGAAGTTTGCTCCAGGTGGTAAGATGGATAATGCTCACAGTTTGGCTGATGCTTGTTCCGGATCTTCTAATGAGGGTCTAACATTTTTATTTTCTTTGAGCTGCTTTATGCAGCAAGGTCGATAAAGCACCATTGCAAATCAATTTAAACAAAGGTGCAGGAGCAGATAACTCTGAACTCCTGAATACTTAAAATAGCTGCCACATCCATAGTGAAGAGCAGGGACTGAGTTATTTAGCTCATCTTTGTCAACTAATGAAACAACCTCCATCTGGAAATGTGCTTTTTGCATACATTTTTGCTGAGAACTAGTGGAGATTAATATAGGCCAACTCTCTCATCTCAGTTTTCTTTTGAATTACCCCAAAGATTTGTTTATTTACAACTGCCTGAGCATTTGAATATAGTCACTTAATTGATATCGCTGCAAATTAGACGGAGTTGGACTCTGCATTGGCAGACCTATGAAAAGGAGCAAGGAATGCGGTTGGCTGGGGCACCGAGAGGGGACCGCAGGGAAGAGATGCCCAAGCTGTGAGGAAGCCCTAGCTGGACAAGCAGGAGATATTCCCATTCCCAAAGGTCTACCTAAGTGCAGCAGAACATCTTTGGGGTGGCAGGAAGGTGCCTGATTGCTGCTAATTTAGCCCCAAAGTTCACGTGACAGGAGAGGCTGTGGGATCGATCATGGAGTGGTGTTGGCTGGGCACCATCTCCCAGCTCCTTCCTACTGAGAAAACAGAGCTAGCCAGGACTTCAGTCATGTCATGAGGAGCAGGCAGCAGCTCAGGACGCTGCTTTTGGCCCCCTGCCTGCTCGGATGGGCACTGGCAGAAAGTGAGTGTGGAAATGCCATGGATGCGTGTGGGCAGGAGGCTGCCCTGGGGTGGGCAGGGCGCCCGCTGGGTGAGGGAGCAGAGCGGACTCTCCACAGTGCCATTGCATGGGCAGGTCCACAGACTTTTTTGCAGACAACCTGTTATATTGGGACTTCCCAATGTGTGTTGGGATTTTCCAGTGGGGTGGGGTTTGCTTCTGCTGCTAGATTGTTCCCTCAAGGCAGAAGGTCCATGTGAAACCCTGGAGATTTAAAGCTGTCAAATGTTTAACTTCTCTTTTAGAGGGAATGGCGTGCTCAGACCAATCTGGCCGAAAGCAAGGGTGCTGTACCAGTGCACAAAGCGCTGTCATCTGGAGAGTTGGTGTCTACCTCCAGATGAGCCACAAACCCTCCGTGCCTTGAATCTAGACAAGCTGAGGTTGCTCCCACGCTGCTTTGGGGGCCCTCCTTGAGTCTGGGGTTGTTTCCTGTGCTGAGGAGCATGTTGATGATGGCCATGCTGTCCATGGATAAGGAGCTTAATGGAGGGTCATTCTCCTCCACGCTTCCAAGGTCAGCTGGGACGAGAGCGTGAGACATCCTTCAGCTGACATGGGCTTTAGCCCTGGTCTTGAGATCTGAGCTCATGTGGACATGGGCTGAGTTTTTGGCTCCTTTTCCAGGCTTGTCTCAGGAGATGCACACAGCTTCACCCCACGAGCATGGTCCTCCCCCGGGAGTTTGTACTTTGCACTGGGCTGGGAGGTGCAAACCCTCCTGCGAGACAAAAAGTCTTATTCAGCCTTGCTGGAGATACCAGTCTGGGGATGTGTCCTGTGGGTGGCTTAGCTGTTTCTGTTTTGCATTTTGTGCTAATGCTCTCCCTGAGCATCTAATGAGCAATATAAAAATCCTTGGTAAAAGTACAATGAGCATCACCAGCTCTGATTCCGTCCAGCTCCGCAATAGTGAAATGGCATTGAAAACTGGGGTGCTGGGCTGGCACGAGAGGCTGGGGTGATGTGGCACTCAACCCCCGTGCCTGCCCCAGCCCCCCTGGACCACCTGGGGGGTGCCACATTCCTCCTCAAGGTGCCTAAAACCAGGCACTGGGGATGAACTGGATCTGACAAAGAGCTCGAAGACTGCAATTCCTAGCAGTGCCAGTTGCACTGGAGCAGCAAGAACCAGTTGCTGTCACTGGAAGAACTGATGCTGAGATTTTGACCCTTGCAGCAGAAATGTGCTCCCGGATCAATATGGTGCAGTTTTTACCGGACCCGACGGCTTGCGGGTGGCGCTGAGAGGGATGCAAGCATCGGGTGAGAGCTCCGAGCAGCGCTCAGGTGCAGAGCGAATCACTGTTTTCTCTCTTTTGCTGGAGAATTTGACAAATTTGATTTCTTAAAATTGAAGCATACCATCTAAGATGAAATGCAAGTGCTTCAGTGTACAGGGAAACACAGTAACTAGAACAGGACAGAAAAGTGAATCTCCCCTGCAATGTGCCTTTCAGTATTTTAAAAGTGCAAAAATGTCTGGCAAAAAGAAATCTAGCACATTTCTTGAGTATTGTTACTTTAGCTTTTTATTTAGTCTATGCTCTGTTTCATAAAGTGTATTTTATAAATGAATACTACACTGCAACTTGTATAAAATAAACCTGTAAATGAGTAGTCCTTCTAAAAAGAAAATTGAAAAAGAACTTGCCAGTAGATGAAAAACGTTGTTGTGTGGTAATTATTAGTAGTAAATTTGTACAGAAAAATTAGTTATGACTTTCTTCAAATATTTCAACAAATTAAACCCCAAATATCTATTGAAAATTGTACAGGTCTGTGACACTTTTGGATCTTGATAGCTCTGCATTTTAGGACTCAAATTTCAATCAATTCTAACATTAATAAGAAAAGCCATCACACCAGGTAGGGGTACTTTTCAGGGAAGTGCCTCTCCTAGCCTAAGCATGGGGAATTCCAGGCTTTGCACATGCAGGGAGATGTGGTTTCACTGTTGGTACTTGCAAAGATCCTCATAGTGTTGCTGGGATGCTCAGAAGAACCAGGAAGAGAGGAACATTCAAATACTTGAGCTCTCTATGAGCTGGTCTGTTAGAGACTGCAGAGAAGCCAGTGCACCTCTTGTGATTGCAGCTGTTGCAAAACATGCAATCTTTATAGCAAAGCAGTCAAAGAGACCAGAAAAGCTGCTCCACTGGGCTGTGAGATCACTGTGCTGACCATGACCACGTGCCGCCGCTTGGCTTGGATCCCCGCTTGATTCACGTGAAAGCTGTCACCGAGATGCCAGCAGAAGAGATTGCAGGGGAAGTTTTGCCCTAAAGCAGGTGATGCATAAGTGCCAGTCGGAGAACCTGGCACACAGGAGCTGACAGCGCCTGTGCAGAGATCATGATGTTAAAGACTGTCAAGGAGACCCTGCTATGGGGCAGAAGTGCCTCTCCAGAGTGGGCTTGGCGTGGTTCGTCTCTGCTGCTGCACGTGCTCGGGGCACGTGGGACTGGAGACCCAGTGCGGACCCTGAAAGAATGAAGTCCAGTTCAGCCTCCCTTGGGAACCAGAGCCAGTGACGGTGGTGGAGCCTGCGGCAGCCAGGGCCCCTCACTGCCTCTTTGGGGCAGCCAGCACGTTCATGGGTGGGCAAACAACTGCCTTTCCACCACGCGCTCCCACGGGGCTGTGCAGCTCAGCACTACAGACACATCCCGTAAAGACCAGGAGTTTCCGCTTGGTTTAGTGTGACAGACGACCAAGCAGAAGTTGTGAAGTGCAGCTTGCCCAGCCCCAGGTACTTGGGCCTGATCACCTGGGATCCTTTATGGAGCGGAGCCCTTCTGGTACCCTGATCCCTACCCACGGCTCGGCATGCCCTAGACCGTCTGTGAACTGAAATCACAGCAGAATGACCAGTTTCTACGCTTTCTTTTGCCAAATTTCTCTCATCTGTGTGGGGTGTGGTTCGTTGAGCTCATTGAGGTGTGCCATGTCCCCTTCCTCTCGTTGCCACATAAATAACCTGCTGAGTACAACATGTGATGGAGAAAAGAGGAGACATTCACCAGGCGAGGAGAGATGTCACCTGAAATGTCCCTGTCCCTGCGAAGGCTCTGGGATGGACGGAGGAAGCAGTAAGCTCCATTTCATGACATGGTACCACGGTGGGTCTGGCTCAGCTGTGCTGCTGGTGGAGTGATACACTGGAGCACAGGAGCTGCCTTTTCATCTTAGGGGGGACAAAACTAGGTTTCCCCGCAGACCTAGAGGGTATCCTCATGGTCACAAAACCACAAGGTGTTAACCTTGAGAATGTGGGTTCCACGCACTGTGAGCCTGCTCTGAAAGGATGGACTTGCTTGTGATTTTCTGTGCATTTTACTGTGCCGGGCAGTTCCCACCCTGTGTGAAAGGGCACAAGCCAAAGCATTTTTCTGTGCTGCAAGCAGGGAAATAAAGACAGAAGCAAGAAATGTAAAAGATTTTGATTGGAAAGTTCAGCCAGTCTAAATAAAACTGTTTTTCAAGCTTCATGCCTTATCATCTGGATTTGAGGCTGGCAATAACAGAAGCTACTGCCAACCAGCCGGCGCTCCGCAGATCTACCCAGGTGGGCCTTCTGCATCTCCTGCTTGTATTTCATCAAGGGAGGCTCAGTGCACTAAATCAATCCTTTGCCCATCAGATAAGAGTGTAAAGTACTCAGCTAATGCAAATGTATAGTAAATCAATAACATGCCACTACTAATACACTTTAATTAAAGCACAACAGACTGCAGCTCCTCTGCAATTACAAGGAAGGAGAATTGGCTGATGTGGCATCAGGAAAAGGAGGCTCATAGATTGGAGGATAAAAGAAAACCTGTCCTAGAAGTGGACTGGGGGGTGGGAGGGATCTGAGCAACGAATGGTGGAGTTCAAAGGAAGAAGGCAGGGGCTGGAAAACAATAGCACGAGCGGCGCTGCTGTCACACATGCGGAGAATAGAAATATCCCGTGGGCCGATGAGGCGGGAGAAGGACATTGGGGAAAGCAGTGCCCTCTGGGAAAAAGGTGGAATGGATGGTGACACACAACTCCTGGAGCTGAGACCCTGAATGACTTAATAAAATCTCTCTTCGCAAAGAGAGTTTCAGTAAAACAAACACAAATGATGAGTAAGGCACTCACAAGACAAAACCAAAGGGAAGTCAGGAGCGAAAGGGACGTACTGGAAAATGTGGACCAAGGCTCACTGGCTGCGCAGGGCTCTGCATCCTCCTGGGAACGAGGGCAGGACTGCGCCGTGGTGCAACAGCCATACTGGGCTGTATGGGCAGCATCACCCGACGTGCTGGCCCAGGACTTCTGCAGGCCAGGAGGTCCCTGGTGGGATGGTGACTCCTTTCAGTTCCCACCAGCTCTGCCCTTGCAAGCCTGTCGCCACTGGGAACAGCCACGGTTTTTAGAGCAAAGTGAGGTTTTCATACGACTGCACAGTCCCAGGAGCGAGTGCCTCAGGGGTGAGCTGCTCGTGTTTGTACTTTAATCCAGCCCTCCTGGTGACTTCGTAGCATATAATGTTTTACTCAGATATGTTAATTGAAATTTAATTGAAACTGGTTGGCTGGGAGCTCTCAGAGGGCTTAAGGACTGGAGAAATGACAGTCAACCACGGAGAGCGTTGCACTGCAAGGCAACAATCTGGGCTCATTAGGGCCTGGGCTTGGTCTTAAAATAGTTATTAATTCTCTGAAAGCAAGCACGGCAAGAATATTTGTGGGTTGCACTTCATTTGGAAGAGAAACAAGCATGAATGGACAGCAACCTGATTTGAAAGGGCCTAGGAAGGAGAGAGAGGGTTTGTGTTGATTTTTTCTCAGTGCTTTGGAAGGAACAATGCGAGAGCAATGTGCTACCTGGGTGAGAGACCAGGAGCAGAATTGTGGAAAGGTCTGAAAGCAAGGAGAGAGATGATGGGGAGGTGAAGATGGGTTTGCAGAGTGATAGGGTTGCAGGAAAGGCTGGAACAATTTGGGAATGCATCCCAAAGAGCCAGAAGAGAGCAGTGACAGTCCATCTAGGGTATCAGCTCCACCAGAAATATCCCACCAGTTGGGAATTTTTGGGAACTTATACTGATCCAGACTGGCAATGTTGGAACCATCAGACCTGAAGCCTATGAGAAGCTTTCTGTGGTTCTCCATGGGCTGCTGATTCAGACTTGGAGGTGATGTCTCGCAGCCCTGGCTGCATCCCTCCCCACCAGCATCTTCCCTTCCCTCCTGTGGGACTCACTTCTCAGCACGTATCAGAGCCCTGGGAATGCCCAGGAGATAACAGCTGGCTAAATGCACAGAGAAGGTTACCTGTTATTGATACGCTACTCCTGACATGTCTCAATGAAGTACCCTGGTCCCTGGCTGCTTGCATAAATGATACACGGTATTACACCTCCTGCATGGAATTTGAAGTAAATAACTAAAGTAGTTACGGAGCAGGATTACCCTGAAATTTATTTCCATCCTATCATTGTGATTTGGTTGTCTATGGGCATTAGCTCCACAATGTAATAAGCAAAGCTGCTGAAATACCTTCGTGAGAATTAGGGTTCTATAAATTAACTGATTACTGATAAAACCTAATTATAAATTAGGTCTTATTATCAGAAGCTTCTGAACTACACTGAATGAATTAAAGCTGTAGGAGCAGAAATGTTTCAGTTAACCGTGTAAACTCTGATAAACGTCTGAAGAGAGACTCTGCTCTGCACTGCTCCAGTCCAAGCCCAGGGCATTTTGTGTGAATTTTCATAAAACCAGGCAGGACTATACCCTGAGACAGCCCCCCTGCACCCATGAGTCCGGTGCATTTGGCTACAAACTTTCCCATACCCCTTTCTCTGCTGTTCACCCAGGGAACAAGGTGATCCCTTCCCTAGGCGTGAGGTCATTTCTCATCTGGTCGCAGTAGCACCCAGCTGGCCCATTGCTGAGAGCAAGGTTGCTCGGAGCGGGAAGTGTGGGGCTCTGGAAGGCAATGAATCGGAGGGCTCAGAAATAGCTTTCCTCTCACTTTCCCTGGGAAAAATCCTAATTCTGACAAGCCACTTGCTAACCCTTGTCCTGCAAATCCTTGCTATGACCTCGGTGGCACTGTGCACACAAGCACAGGGCCTGTAGAACTGGAGAGGAAAAGGAGATTTGTTCAGTGATTTCATCCCAGTCGAACACTTTTTTTCTTACTTACTGGAAAAACAGCATTTCTCTGCCTGTTTCCAGCTGATCTCTGTCAATAAATCACTTCATTTTTCAGGAAGTGCTCTATCTTGAAGACACGTCAAAATATTCTAAGGTTTTCTCGGTAACACTAGTAAAACTGGCTGCTCTAAAGATGTTGGAATGCATGTCCTGTCATAATCTCCTTTACATTTCCCATGTGCCTGTATAGGTGTGTATGGGAAACAGAGAGAGAACTGGGATGGTGACATCAAACAAATGAGTAGCATCAGCACCAGGTCCCCAGCAGCAGGTACCTCCTTTGCCTGGCTCTGATGGTGCACACTAGGGTTTTTTTTGGCAGAAGTGTTGAAGTATCTGGCTTCAGGACCCTTTTTTTCTTCCTTTTTTTTTCTTTTTTTGCCCAACTCTGACACCCTTGGGTTTTGAAGTCAGAGCTCTGTCTCTTTTGATTCTCTTTTGCTGGTGGGCCTGTCCTGCTATTGTGCTATATTAAAGTAGGAAATCCTTTGCTTCATGGGAGTTTTCTCTCTGTTGATGGGGACTGGGAAATTTAGGAATGGAGAACATAAAATGGAAGAATCTTAAGCAGGTGTCCCTCAGTATGAGGGCTGTACCATGTTCATGACAGTCCTGCTCATAAATGTTTTCCTTCCCATCTGGAAATCAGTTTGGTTTCTTGCCTGTCCCACCCAAACCCCAGTTCTCTGGGGGCTTGGATCCTTCCAGGTTACAGCCTCCATTTACCTATGGCCAACGCATCTGTTCTTGTGCCACCACGGACTCGTAGTTCAAAGAGCTCCTCTCCCTCCCTCATGTCCCCCAGGTAGATTTACAAACAGTAAACTATTTTTTGCTAGCCTACTCAGACCCTGGTTTTTAGCTTATTGCTGTAAGAAAGGCTCCCCATTCCCTGGCAGCTGTGTGTGCGGGTGCTTGAACATGAGCAAGCAGAACTCATAGTCCAGTTCAACAAACTACAGCCCCGTAGTTGGATGTGACACCATTCAAGCTCGTTTGTCTGTTACTTTATCTGCTGTTTCTCCTTCCCTATTCACAATTTTTAAGCAATCTCCACTACCCTAAGTGTTGGCCCCACTGCAGCAGAAGGATGAAGGCAGCTCATGTCCTATCCCATCTCTTCCCATCCGCCGGCAGCACCCAAGGTGTGTGCATTCGCTTTTGCAGATGGAGACTGGAGCTCGCTGTAGCACGTTCAGGGACATTTTCCTGAGGAAACCCATGCTGCAGTGCTCCCCTGAACTGCATCTGTGTCTGCAACTCCTTCAGCTACTTCCAACCCTAATTATTAGCAGAGCAATTCAGGACAGTGCTCAAGAAGTTTAGCTTCTCTCAGATGTATGATTTGAAAGATGTGAATATTCTCATCACTAGACTGAAAAAGCTGCTGAAAGGCAGGGATTTGTGGACTTCAGGCCATAAATGACCATTGCAACTGCTGGTCAGACCTTCTGCTTAACAGAGGCCAAAGGCTGTCACCAATAATTTATAGTTCAAACCCATGACTTCTATTTAATGCCTCTGAAAAGATGGCAAGACTTGATTTAAGGGCTTCAAGTGATGAAAAATCCACTGTGTCCCCAGGCATGCTATTTCTATGATCAGTTACCTCACTATTAAAAATTGCACTTTATTTCTCGCCTGAACATGTCTTCAGTTTCTAACTGTTGGCTGTCAGTTTGCCTTTTCCTATTTTGTCCAAGAACCATCCACTGTTCAAGCTCCTCTCCCCGTGGAAGAATTTGAAATCTATGAGTTACATCTTTTGGACTGATAAAAAAGATTGAGTGGTTATTTTTAATTATAATACTATTTTCCAGCCTTTGAATTGTTCTCATTGTCTCCCACCTGTCCAACACATCAACAGCTTTTTATAGAGGAGCACCCCATTGGGATATGATTTCCAGTTGTGGGCTCAGCAATCAGAGGTGATGACTGTGTTGTGTGGCCCATATCTCTGGGAACAGTCAGCTTTTTTCACTCTGCAGCGGTGGTTTCCTAAAGGAGAAGAAATTCTGACTGTCAGTGAAGGTAGAATCATACATCTGAGAGAAGCTAAACTTGTTAAGCGTTGTCTGGAATTGCTCTGCAGTCATGCACCTGAGCAATGATCCCAATGGGAATCCTACCAAATATGATGGTCTCCTTCTAGGAAGAAGGTAATGCCTGTGAACCAGACTCTTCTCAATGTATTTTGTGGTCACCTGGGCAGCTTTGTTGCCTGGAGAAGGCAATCACCTGCCTGTGGGAAGGGTGGTATGTGTGGTGGCTCATAGCCTTCACCCATGGGAAGCAGAAGACTTTGTGTGTCCTGGTCCCCCTGTGCAGCTGTAAAGAGCAGGGCATTGCTTGATCCCCATGACCACCACCCTGCTGCTCACTCACCACCTCCTTACAGCTCTATTTTGCCTTCAGGGTGGCAGTTCCCTGGGAGTGTTTGGCCACTCTTGGTGCTGCAGTAGAACTCTATCCAGCAGCGCAGGAAAAGGTGCAATTACCTTGGAAAGTCCACGTTCTCCAACAGGTGATCACCGGATACCAGCTGGGGAGCAGGATCCAATGCCTGTGAGTACGTTGAGAAAATAACACCCATCTGCGCCTCCAGTATGGAAGAATCATCATTTGGCTTTTAAGGAGAAGTTCCATGTAAAGCTATTTTCATTCCTCCCCAGCAGAGCACTCAGATGGAATAGGAATGTTTTCATGATGAGAAGGATTTGCTTCCTCTATTTGCCAGTGCAACCAAACATTTAATTATGAAAGCTCCTGAAAGTAAGTAGATGTGAAAATTAAGATGAATATGCTCATTTTTGCCAATACTGTGAAATGCTTTTACTCTGAAAGACTCATTTCATTACAATATACTGTAACGGAAAGTTAACGCTCACATAATGACCTTAAAACCTGCTTAGAATGCAGAAACAGGTCATTGCTGTTCACTCTCTTAAGAAAAGTTATAAACCCCTAAAAATTGAGTTTGCAATGGAAACACTTTAATTATAGGAGCACAACATGTGACACAGTAATTCTATGGCTCAGTATACAGTCTATTCTAGATTACAGCCTGCTTGCAGTATGTACATCTGCCTGAAGGTCACTGAGATGTGTTGCTTTCCTTATTTTTCTCTGCTCTAGAACATTTGGAGAAATAAAAATTCTCACTCAGGAGGATTTAGGTTGCGGCTACCACCACATGGAATTAAACCCGTCCAGTTAAATCAATTCAACCAATGCAAAGGTATTTCTAGTGTGGTTGCAGTGACTGATTTCAAATGAGCCTAAGCTTCTCCCCCATTATCTTAGGCAAGCTGAAAGGGTCTTGGCTGATACAGAAAAGAGAGTACGTGCTGCACCTTTCCTCAGGCTGAACTGAGGCATGTTGATATCACACCTTATGCTAAATGGGCACAAGTCCAAGCACAGACAATGCCAAAGGGGGCATTCACCTGACATCCCATGGAGAGGAAGACAGAGCAGCCAAGAGCATCTCCTCTGCTGAAGGCCAGGTCTGTGGTGGGAGGAAATGTGCCCCCCAGATTTGAATGTTCTGGCACCCCAAATTCCACAGGGAGACTTGGGGGTAAGGAGCTGACCTCAAAAGGCTGTGCACCTCCATTGACCACCCTCGCTACAAAGACACCAAGCAGTTAGACATAATATGGGGCAATTAACCCAGACCAGCAGTCTAGGGCTAAGGAAAACTGTCTGGAACACCTCATCTTTCTGGAGCGAAAAGTTACAAGGAAACATGGTGGGAAGCATCAAACAGCTGTCATTTTGATCCAGATGTTAATTTGAGATGGGATCTCCCTGGCCTCCCAGAACTGTGATGCTGTGGCTTGGCAGGGAGAAATGAGAGGCTGCGTTGGCGACGATTGCATTGTGTAGGGGAGAAGGTGTGAGAGTCATGAAACAGGCAGGGGTCAGCAAGCTTGCACGACCTTCTGGGACACATCTGGACTGTTGGTCAGGATGCCCCAGGAGTGCTTGGCCATCTCCGTGGCTCATACACCCACATGCCCTGGGGAGATGCTGGTTTCACCTGCACCGCACGTTGGTGTGTGACACACATGCAGACCTGATCTCTCCCCAGCCTTGCAAAATGAGTCTGTGGGTGCACCCTGAAATAGAGACCTGAGTTTGCAACAGCAAGGGGTGACAGTGGTGGGCAAAGTCTCTGGGACATCCCTCAAATGTAACTAGTGTTCTCTAGTGGCAATAGCAATAGGAATAGTGTTCATTGTGTTGTGTCCCCTTCTCCTGGCTTGGTATCTAGAGCAAAGTCAAGCAGTTCTAGACCATTGTGTAGGTATATTTGAGCCCTCCTTGCTTAATGTTTATTTTTACCATATGCAGAGGTTACCAGCTGAGAGAAATAGCAAAGGAACTGCAGTGCTTGTCCGTGTCAGCGTGAAGGATGGATGTCTGCAAGGCCGGTGTGGAGCACCTCCATTTCTTCAGTCCTCCCCGAATCTGGAAACCTGGAGCAGGTTGTGGCAGTTCAGACAGCCCATGCCAGGAAAGCTGCCTGTTTTTTTTTTCTCTTTGCCGCTCTCCTCAGCTGAGCTGCAGGAGCTGCAGGAGGAAAATGTCACCAGCTGGCTGGAAAACCCATCAGAGACCGGGGCACAGGGAACCCTGGACCTTACTTTGAAACTCCCTTGTTAAATAATGAATTTCCTGGCAGCAGTGTCTCAGGAAGGCTTAGCATGAGGGTGCCAAAGAAGTGACCCTGTGTGACAAAGCAGCTGGAAAACGCCAGAAGAATTTGATCAATCTTCTTAATTCGCCACTGAAAAATGCAACCTTTACAGCGGGATACTAAGGATGCCAAGACACCTTGTTTTACCTATATCTTAAAAAGACATCTTCGCGTGCTCCTCAAGGAAGGAAAACTCATGTGAAGAAGCAAATCAGAGGAGCTTATGGTGCACCTTGCAGGTGAGGTGCAGAGAGATGACCCTGGCTCAGAGGGCATGAGAGGGCAGAGCTCACTTAATATCAAAGAGCCAAATAATTTTAAAATGTCTTATGCTCCCTTCCTTTGCCGTAGCCAATGGCCCATGGAGTTGTCAGGCAACTGGAGTGTACCAGGCAAGGCTGAAGGGAAATGTGCAGTCAACAGAGTGAAGACCCAAGAGTCATCAGTCATACTTATGTGAGGGTTTTCCTAGAGGTATCAAAGACTGAATACAAGCCAGCCAGAGCAGCTGTCTGACATTTCTTCACCTCTTTCTGCTCTTTTTAGACACATCGTGGCTTTTGTGTCACCCTAAATCAGCAAAATATTGGTATTAGAATCCATAGAGTACAGAGAAAGTAGGACCATCTGTGAGTGCAATCAGGCTACCCATACCTTGCCTGTCCAACCACCTGTTTCCAAACTTTGTAGCTGGACACAGCTAAAAACCTTTCTGGGCCCTATCTCTTCTCCCAGGTGGGTTTCCTCTGAGACTATTACAAAAACAGTGCAGCTGGCGTCAAGTGTCAGGAGAAAATAGTGACTTCCCGCCCATCAAACAAGTCCTGATGACCTTGCCTGCAGCTGAAATTGTAGAAATAGGCTGAAAGAGGCAGAAAGTTGACTGCTAGGCTGAAGATCCAGGGTCTGTGTGCTGTAGAAAATATGTGTCAGGTGTAGTTGAACTCCCAGTAAGTCTCTAGAAACTGTTGTAAAAATGTGTGGTTGACGCTTCTCAGTTATTTGGCAGAATGGCAGCAGCCACAGCCTTGCTACCATCTGGATGGAGGCAGGTATGAGGAGTTTCCTCAGGACTCTCCGGATTTATACAGTTGGACTTGATGATCTTTGAGGTCTCTTCCAACCATAATGATTCTATGATTTTACCTTGTTGCTAACAGATGCAAGGAACATCTGGAAAAATGCAAACTGAGGTTCCCTTGCAGGCTGTTCACGTTGGGTTTCTGCCTCCTGAGCTGCTCCAGGGGGTCACTCATTATAAATGCTGTTGCAGGTGCTTGCCCAGCTTGGGCCTGGGGACCAATGTATGGTGCTGAGCCACCCTGGGGCTTGCTCTTTCCAGCATCTCCTGTTTGCTGGCAGCCACGTTCTCACTTTGCAAAGGGTCAGTCTTTTAATTTTCCCCTTCAGACCGTAATTGTTGTCGGTCCTGAGGATGCCTGGTGTTAAGACGGTAAGTTAAATACCAGCACTGGTTGCAGGGTAAATCACAGTCTGTGGGCTCTCCTGTTGTCTGGTGGGCACAGTAGGTAATAGTTAGAGTTGTTTTATTGCAACTCTATACACAGTGTTCATGTGGAGCTGCTTTTCCTTCAGTATAGACCGTTTCAGTAAAAGCAGGAGTTAAGGCAGATACTTTGAACAGATGGTGCTGTCACCATCCTGTAAAGATCTCACAGCCTATTTAAAAGTAAGATTTCTAGCGCTGGGATGAGAACTCGACTTCCCAAACTGACGGCCGTGGAAAATCCCTGAGGACTCCTCTCTGAGCCAGGCTCAAGGGAAGCGCCCAGGTTAGCAGCGGGGTCATCTCCACTTTCGAACTGGTGCCCCAACAACAGCAACCACAGAAGGACAAAGACAGAGAAGTGGAGAGAGGGTCCAGTGAAGGGCAGAGCAAAGGAGAAAGGGAAAGTGGGGAGTCTTCACACCCTCCTGACCCAAGAGGAGCTCGGAGCTGGTGGGGTCTGCTTGGCACCTGGGACTGAGATTTCATCAGTCTGGGTTTATTCTCCTCCTCCACAGTGATAGTCCTTTCTCCCTTTCAGCCACATCCATGGGTCTTTCATGTCAGCGTTGCTGCATAACACAAATTTATTTTGTGATTTGAGTGTATGATCAATACAGACCTTGCTCCACTGTGTTATTCTGCAGTAATTGGGATCTATAATATGTTGAACATTCACCGTTTTTTCCCGCAGCCTTACTCACAGCATAAGGAGGAAGGACTGTGTTGTGCTCTAATCCAAGCGTGTACATTGTGCATGCCATAAATCTGTTGTATTTACCCCCATATTTGTAGTAAAATAATGCTGTATCTTTGCATTTGGGCTGCCAGGCATTAGCGTTCCTTTAGTGCTGTCATTGTAGGAGACACACAATACCAACAATATACTGTTATCACTACAAAGTGACAGGACTGTAGCTATATCTGTGCTAATGTGCTGCACTGTGTGATAATTACAAATGCTTTTCATACATACACCTTTTTTTTTAAGAGAGAGGGAGAGGTCTGAAGAGACTCTGAGCATGAAAACCCTATTCTCCAGGAGCTGCTCAGCTGAGAACCAGCAAGTCATTTCGTAGTTTCAGCCCCATCGCCTTTCACACGAGACTGTCTGACATACGCTCTATCATGCACTCGGTCATGGCAGCCTTGTTTTATAAATAAGGAGTTAATAAATGACATACAGAAGGACTCCAGTTGGCTGTTTTCCTTTCCAGACACCCAAACTGAATATGCATTTGAACAGCAAAATGGCACTTAGATGGTGTGAGTGAACACTGAATCCCCCAGTGCGAGTGTATGTCGAGGCATGCAGGTGTATTTTTTCTGTCCCTTAGTATGTCAGGGTAATATTAAGCAACATCTATTAGATCCAAACATTTTAACATTGCTGTATGTCTCACTTTATACTTCAGCATCCTAAAATAGCAGGTTGAGGAACTTTCTTATACTCTGATGCTGATTTGTAATACATGTTGCAATAGTGATGTGTCGATAATCAAGCTGGGGTAGCAGGCTAACACAAGTTATTTTTAAGCAAGCGAGCCTGGCATAGGTCCTAGGCAAAATAATGGTACCACCACAGATTGAACACCCAGAAAATCAACAACTGTTGGTCCACATGGTTTTATAGCTATTAGATCCTGTGAAACAAGTCCGATGTCCTTTTCTGCTGGAACTGGAAGTTGGTTTGAGAAGCGTCTTGCCTGGCTGCAGCTGATGCTTGCAATGGAGCTGACAAGGCAGCTAACTGAGTGACTGGGATCACACGGGCCCGTTCACAGATATTAGCGTGAAGCCAAGTGCAAGCTTATCCATCTAAATGCGAAAAGGACCTCCTGGAAAACAAGGGCTCCAAATAATGGATTGGAGAGCACTGTGGGCAAGTGAGCAAAAGTAAGCTGCTAGTGCATGAAGAGTTAATGTCGCCTGGTGTATGTTAATACAGGGACGAGTAAGAGTAAGGAATGCTTTCTTCCCTCCACATGCAAGTGCTCACATCAAGCCTGGATTATGAGATGCCAGTCTGATGTTTGTGCTTGTAAAAGAGTGCAGGAACTGGAGAAGGTTCAGAAAAGAGCCACAAAAATAATTTAAGGATGGGAGAAAATGCCCTACAGTGAATGATTTTTAAAAGCACAATCTGTTTAGATTGTAAAAGGAAGAGTGAGAGGTGACTTGATTAGCGTGTAAGTACTTTCATGGGGAGAAAATACCAGGTACTAAAGGGCTCTTTAATTTAATGGAGAAAGGCATAATAAGAACTAATGGCTGGGAGCTGAAGCAGGAGAAATTAAGACTAAATAAGCTACAAGGCTTTAAAAATGGAGGTGATTAAACACTGGCACAAAGTCCTGAGAGAAGGTGAGTGTCCTCTGTCTCCTGATAGCTTCTGTTCAGGTCCAGGCTTCTTGTTTGGAAGACATGCTCTACACAAACATCAAGAATTTGCCTTTTTGCAGGTGTAAAGCCCTTTCTCACAGTGAGGGATGGGTCTCAACAAGGCAATAGGACCCCCTGGCTGAAAACTGCTGTGGAAAATTGCTTTCCCACCTGGATGTGCCAAGGGTAAAGGGACCTCTTCTAATGAAAGATATTTTAATATCACATTTGGGTCTACAGGGCTTATGGAGATGGCTGAAGAGCTGCCAGCCCAGGGTCTCGGAGTGATGCAGTTCAGCATCTGAGACCACTCATTTAGTGTGAATGCTCTCCCGTGACGTTGGTACCTTATCTTCCATCCCTTCTCCAGTTCAGACCTTCCCTCTGCATTGACTGATGTTGCTGTCAGGGCTTACAGAGGTTCATTGTCTTCCACCCAGAAGCATTTGGTGGTCTTCTGAAGTTGAACCCCTCCTTGTGCTCTGCAGGAAGATGAACACGTCCCCTCCCAAGGCCGAGTTCCAGGTGCGTAAACCAGCTCCAGTCCAGCGATGCAGCCGTGGACTGAACTGTGCTTATTCACACAGACGGGAGATCCAGCTTCAATCCTGTTCATGTTTTTCTTTGGTGACCCCTTTTAATTCCACAGTGGTTAATGTTAAAATCATCTGCTATTAAAAAAAAAGCAGGTTTTATTGCCGAAGTTGTATGCAGGATGTTGTCTTCATTGTCGTGCTGTGAGATTTTCAGTGTATTTCCAATTTCTTTAGCAAGAAGCAGCAATGTTATTATGACTCCCTTTGCAGTACACATGCATTGGCATTTATTCTGCATGTGGTTGCTTGTCCAGCTTGAAAATACCCTGCTATCCTTCCACCTCTCTGTAAACATTTCATTCACCCAGTCATGGAGCCAAAGCAATACCAGGTGACTTCTGTGATGGCTTATTCACCGTAAATAATAAGTAGTGGAAGAAAAATACCACTGTGAATTGTTCAAAAGCCATCAGTGGATAGAAATATGTTCCCATGATACGTACATTTGTAATAACCAAGCACATTTATACAAAACAAACAGTTCAGAGTTAATTTCTGAGAGAAAAAGAAATCCAGCATTAGTGGAATACGTGGCTAATCATGTCACTCCAGCTGCTTTAGGGAACTAGCACAAGCCTTGCTCCTTCCCGCAGAAACCCAGTAATGTATCACAGCGTTTAAGCGCTGGAGTGAGATACTGCAATGGGCTGCTGGTGGCAGCAGAAAGGACAGGGCAGAAAACGTATTTTAAGAGATTGTTTTAAGAGACTGTTTTAACCAAGACAGACATTGTGAGAGGCAATCTCCTACCTGCTCAAGTCTTTGACTGTTTCTGTTCCTGACAGCGTGCTCAGGCATGCATTTTGTGTGTATATACCTTCACTTGTAAAAATTTTTTATTTAAATCTCAGTGTTTTATCACTTAAGGGCATCGTTTCCTACTTCTCCACCTCTTTGGGAATCTAATTCCTCCACCATCTCCATTGCATCTAATTCTCCTGTGGTCCTAGTATCAGGAGCAAGTCATCTGTATACAGACTAGTTTCTGGTGCTTGGTCTCTAGATGTAATTTCTTCTATCCCTTGGTGATTTGGTACAGGTAAGCCAATAGTTCATTTCCTAATATTAAAAATATAAAAATAGAGGTACAAGAAAAGAGTGTTTTCCCTAATGAAACTGGTTAGGGTTCTGATCTTCACAAAACTGTTAGAAATGACACAGTTTTCTATAGTGATTTGGCTCAGTTTCTAAATTATCTTTTGCTGGAAAAAATATTGGCAGGACATCCAAATTCTCAAGCAATCTTATCAAGTGCTTTTGAGAAAGCTGCAGCTAGTTGTTTTGGGTGATTAAGTCTGATTTGTCACATTCATTCCTAATAACTTTTAACAAATCCAACGCCAGCAGAACACACGAATTATTTTCATTTTTCCGGTAAGATTTGGAATTCTGTTCCATTATCGCTATCTGAGAGGTGCACGTGGAAATCCAAGAGATGAGGGACACCTGCCCAATGGATGCCACGAAGTGTTGGCTGCAGGATGTAATGTCTCGGATGGAGGATGCAGCAGGGAGGATCCTGTTGTTGGACGTTTGGATAGCTGCTCTGGGAGGACCATGGGGCAAGACACAAAGGTGCAGAGCTCATAAGGGGTCTGGCTACACTCCTGGTGCCAAGTAAAGTCAATGGCAGTGGTCTGTGTGAGTACCATTGGCCCAAGGAGGAGCGGGAGAGAAGCTTTAGGCACAAAGTTTAATTTGCTAATGAGGATATTACGTAGCAAGCTCATAATTTCTGAAATGCTCTCAGAACCAGGTACACAGCAGACAAAGTAGAAGTCTCAAGGCATAGAGGAGAAAAATGTGTATGGGATCAGGATCTGGACATGCTAAAACTGAATAAATTTTTGGAATTGGTGGAACATGCCCATGAGAGACAGGTTCCCACACAGCCAAAACAGACCTTGGCTGGAGATGACATTTAAGAGTATGGTAAAAAACCACAACAGCTGAACCAATACCAGATATTTGCATGTATCTATTTGAATGCTAGAATTTTAAAAATTAAGACAGGTGAACTGGTGACTGGATTCTAAAGGAAGATATTGACTTAACGGGCCTTCTAACCTAGCAGAGAGAGAGTAATCAGTGTGACATTCATACTAATTCATATAGTAACAACAGAGTAACTGGCCTCAGTGGAGAAGAGACACTAGGGAGATCTTAAAGGTCAATAAGGTAAAGAAGTTCACCGTAGCAATAAGTAGCATGCAATTCCTGTGGACTGAAATTTCATGCATATGCGGGAAGAAATGGCACCACGCCTGTACACTGTACCCTATGAGTAGGCTACAACTCCATGATGGTGCACAAGGTCATCAAGCACCGAGTAATGTTAGCTGCTCTGTCAGGGCTGAAAACACGAAAATAAAAGTAGACTTCGATTACCCCCGTGGTGATTAGTGACTGTTACAAAGGGGTGAGTGCTGAGACTACATTTTCAGGCAGTGCAAGTGACTGTTTCTTCGGAGAATAGGAAAGAGGAGAAGCAACCTTTGATTTAGTATGGAGCAGTCCAGGAGACCTGGTTCAAGGTCTAACCATCAAAAAGCGGCTCCATAAGAGTGACCATAATAGACTGAAGTTCAATACTCTGTAGGAGAGGGGCGAAAAAAGCAGGAATCACTCTGATAAAGTTTAAAGGGAAACTACAAAAAAAAATGAGAAGACTAGTTAAAAGGGAATTTAAAGAGAATGGCTAGAAGGGTGAAATGATTGAAAGTGGTGGGGATACTTTTGAAAGACATTGTTAGAAGTTCTGGATCATTATTAGAAAACTTTAAATGGATAAAAATAATTATGTCCTTGGTTATACAGCAGCATAAAAGAAGCAACTAGAACTAAAAGGATATCTTTCAAATGAGGAAAATAAACTCTGGCAAGTTAATGTAAATCCATATCAACATGGGCCAAAAACGTGTTTGAGAAAGAACTTGCTAAAGACATAAAAACTAATAACTTTTTTTTTTTTTTAAAGCACTAGAAGGTGGGTGTATGCCATAGGGCTAGTACAGCTCATGGCAGATCAGAATTCAGTGGGAGAACTGTGAAAGAAAGGGCACAGCAGGAAAGTTAAATAATCAAAGGAATATAGTAATGTTCCCACACGGGAAATTTTCATTAGAAGGGATGAGTATAAGGAACTCTTTTATATTTTAGGCTTGAAATTAAAAATTCAATAATAAAAATTCATCAAGACCAGACGGTATTTTCCAAAGAGCTGTGAAGGAATGACAGAATGAAATTCCAGACTCTTAACTGTGCTGGGAAATCTGTCACTTCAATCTACCTAGGCATCAGAAATTAGAAGGTGGATAATTTCTTACTAATTTATTAAAAAGAGTTGAAGGGGAAATATGGAAAGATATGAAATGGGAAGCTGGGAGGCACTATAATAAAGAGCAAAATAAGCAGGCATACAAGGCAGAACAAGAAGTTATCTCATCCAAAATTGACCAACAGAGCACTTCTAGATCCTGGAGGTGAGAACAGTACTTGACTACTTGGATTTCCAAAAAGCTTTCAATAAAGTTTCCCCAGTCATGACATACAAGGAGAAGTCCTTATATGGTATAATGGCCACTTAAATGACATGAAAAAATGCAGGAATAAAAACCTTTATGTCTCAAGAGAGTAATGTTAGAGTCAGAGGAATCTGCCTACAATGGTAAATTAAACAGTGCCAGGGAACCTTCCTGGGCAGTGGATTCACTGGTTACGACATTATACTGTGAAGTTTTTAGCCTGGTCTCTGGCTTGGTTTTTCCCAGCCAGCTCGCACCGTACAGAACAATGCACAGGCACCACAGGGCACTGGGTGCATCCCAGGGTAATTTCCAATGGTCAGTGTGGGTATGACCCGCCTTTTCTGGAGGCTAGCAAAGTATTAATACAAGGTATGGACATGTGTCATGCCATGCCAAGTGTGACATAAAGATACATAAAGGTATAAAGATTTAATCTTTATGGAGAGTTCTTGGGAACACCAGCAGAACCCTTGGTAGTGCTCATAAAGCAAATGTTAGGAAACAAAGAAAACATTAGGAGCAAGCAGAAAACAACTTACCGCATATATCAAGCCACGGAATGACCATATTTTGAATATAGAATCATAGAATCATAGAATCATTATGGTTGGAAGAGACCTCAAAGATCATCAAGTCCAACCGTATACCTGATGCCACCATGCCCGCTCAACCATCTCTTGAAGTACCACATCTAAACGTTTTTTGAACACCTCCAGGGACGATGACTCCACCACCTCCCTGGGGAGCCTGTTCCAACACCTAACAACTGCTGTATATTCCTGGTGAAACTACCCTGAAAATCCTCTGGCAAACTAGAAGAGCTTTAGAGATGGGCAAGAAGGATAACCAGAGATTGAGAGTAACTTTCATAGCAAGAGATCTTAGAAGGCTAGCACACCTCAACTTGGATGGCTGCACAGGGAAGAGAAAAATTGTGGTGAACAAAGACCTACAAAATCATGAGTGAGATAGAAACAGTGAGTACAGAACAGTTATTCCCTATTTTCCCAAACACAAAGCACTGCAATCAGCATCTCAAATTATCAGCAAGAAGTTTAAAACCAGCAAAGGGAAGATCCCTTGAGAATGCATAATTACACTTCATTACATGATGTCTGAGCATATCATGGAGTCCAAAGGTACAAATACGTTCAGAAAGCAGGGAAACTGATTTATGGACAAGAAGGGTGTTGTCTGAAACGCAGTGATGCAGAACAATGTTCACCAAAAAATCCTTGAGCCACGCTCCGCTGGAAGCAGGGAGACTGATCAGGGAAATGCCACTCTGTGTTTGTCCTGTTTCTTCTGTGGTGACCATCGGCGGGGACAGGTAATGAGGAGGATGGATCTGACCCAAAATGTCCCTTCTTCCATTCTTATTACATCCTTATGTGAGCTTGGTGACTTCCACAGTGTAGGGATTCTCAGTCGGGTATTTTAACAGAAGCACTAATTACAGTAGTGGACAGCAGTGAATTAGAATTTCTCACAACAAAGGAAAAAGCTGATCTTTATTCTGTTTAGAGAACTAAAAATACGATCAGTCTTGTAAAAAACTGGGACACGTATTTGTCAACAATTTTTTAAAATTAAAAAATGCGCTTTTTAAAATGTATGCTGGTGTCACATCTGATTCAACAGTGACATGAGCATATTTCTTGGTGTGGAGGGGTTTTTTTCCCAGTAACTCCATGTTCTAATGAGCTTATCATGAATCACTGAACAAGCATCATTGACACATGCTTTGAGGATAGGACCAGCCCTTGACAGTGTCTGTACAGTCACTTGCCTTTCCCCTTCATTCCTCACACTGTTTGTTGCATTGAAAGCTCCTTCTACCAGGCTCTTTGATCCTGGTGAGCACGTAGTCAGGTCTGGTCAGGAAAACAGTATGTCTTGCATAAGCATATTGTATCTTTGATTTTTAAGAGCTTGTCACAATAAATTGAAAAAAATTTGATGTGTTAGGATACCAGAACCCCACCAAACTCAAACCCACTTGAAATAGTAAATAAAGGGTCAGATTCTTGCATGGTGAGTTAGTCATGCTCTTGGAGGCATCTAAATCTCATCCAGTGAATTGTCTCTGACGTTCCCAGCAGCCAATTAGATTTAGATGGATGAAGCTCCTTAGTTGTGTAGGTGACCCAGCTTGCGCATGTGCAGAGCTGTGCCCTTCACCACCCCTAACTGTGACCAGACCATCTTGCAATTCACTTTCCTCCCACTGAATGTCTAAGTTGTGCCTCCCCCAGCTGCAAAGCCCTCCATACTTTTTATATTTGGATGTGAGAAATGAAGTCTGTGAAGATCTGAACTCAGTTATGGCCAGGCCTGGGCCAGGAGGCTGGAGAGGCAACAGCTGATGAGCTGGGATGAAGGAAGAACCAGAGAGGGGAGATCAGGTGAGATGAGCAGGGAGATGCTGCTGCATCCAGGGACTTGATGCCCAAAGTCCAGGCTGGACAACCTTAAGAAGCTGGCTTTGAACATCCCTATGGAGGTGATGTGAATTTTTCACCACCCTCTGACGAAAAATATGCACTTCTGGGCCACATTGTCCTGGTTTGGGTAAAACAGGACCATTTCTCCTTTCAGTAGAGTTTTCCTTCAGTTAAGTTTCTTCTAAGTAGCTGCACTTTCTGAAGTTGGCTACACGTTTTTCAGGCAGCGTCTGCTTTCAGAATTGCTAATGCGTTATGTTTATAGTTGTTACTGAAGTAATGGTGGGATTGGTATGCAGAAAGGACCATGTTTATAATTATTCCTGTGGGAACCAAAGTCACTGTTGGATCTCTTTATATTCCACATGTGAAAAGGCATAAAAAGGTCACACCTACAGGAAAGTGCAGATGGGACAGGTAACCAAAGCCTGATCAATGAGGTATTCCATCCCGTCCACGTCATACCCAGTGTAAAGCTAAAGGATCACAGGGGTCAGACCTTCTTCTTTCATGGCCGGCATCCCTGTGGGACTCTGCTCATTCTCCTGCCTCCGATCCCAATCTATGCATTCCTGAATCTGGTTCCTGTCGGCTGCCGAGTCCAGTCTGGGACATCCCAGCGCCCACCGTGTCAGCTGTGCGAGCCACCGTGGCACATGATCCCATGATCGTCACTGGGAAGCTCAATATTGGTTTTGT
>NW_009608125.1:0-2937 GCF_000690535.1 Cariama cristata
CCAGCTCGTTCCCCCCTCGGTTGCGCTAAGGAGAAAGATTTTTACACGGCAGGAACTTGCTGCCGCCTCGGGGGACCTGTGCGGCCCAGCCCGGCAGCGGCCGCCCCGTCCTGGCGTGTGCATCGGGGACGTCTTCTGTGCAGAACCCAGTGCGCGGCTTTCTCTAGGCCCAGCGCCGCGCATTTCTGAAAACTGAGCAACCGACCAACCGAAACAACCAACCAAAACTCCCCCCCCTCCCCGGGACTTGTTTGCTTGTTGGGTTTTGTTTTAGGAGAAGAGACATGCATTCAGATAAATCGGTTTGTTTCTGGGTGTAGCAAACATGAACAGCAACTGGTGGACACGTGGGCTACAAAAATTAAGAGCAGCAGTCTGTTTAAAAGCTATACAAAAAAGCAAAAATGATATAAAATCCCTATATATTTCTTTTAAAACCTTTTGAGAGTGTTAAAATATTTTCAATATACTTTCCTCCTTTTAAATTACAGTATATTAACTTTCTTTTGGAACTCTTTTTTTTTTCATGCTACTTAATAACTTTTAGAACAGCTTGATCCTATTTAGGTCATTGCAGTTCGGTTTTTTTACACATCTTTTTTATTTGCAATACGTATGACACTGCTCAGGGTCTTTGTATGGTCAATAAAGGAAGAACTGGACCACAAATTCTGCTACACCTCCTGCAGCCTTCAGTGTCCTGACCTGCAATAGCTGAAAGGAGCCAGTTTAGCTGGAACAATTACTATTTTATTAGTAGAAAACAGCAGTAGTATATATTTCTTTGTTAGAAATGAGTTCTGCCCATGTTCTACTCTGCATAGCTTTTGTAAGTAGAAGCAACTGCGTGGATGAGGAAAAAAAAAAGGATTTTTTTTCTTTTTTTATTATGTGACACTATTACAACAGACACAAAAAATGATCCTATTATTAAATTCTGTGTCCCATCATCAAAGCTCAGAAACTGCTCACTGAAATCACTATAATATTTTTTTGACAATACATATAATCTTCTAAACTTAAGCCTTAAAAATGAGTGAATTGGTTTTGTTGAAACAATCTCCTCCAGAATCAGTCAAAATATGATTAGAATCTGTTTAAATAATAAAATTAATCTTACATTATGAAGTGTTCAATATTTCAACTAACATTAAATTCAGCATAAATATGTAATCTAAAAGTTTTTCACTCCTTCACTGTTACATAGTCTGCAAATATTACATTAAATAGGCAATTAGCAGAGATAAGAATTACTATTAAAAAATACTGTTCCCTTTCACATATCTTTTTTCCCCCAAAAGTAACCATCTCTTGCAATCTATAGATTAGTATTTATATTTTTCCACTTGGATCTAAAGCACGTAAGCACTTGACAATCACCTGTAAATTACACCAGTGCTCATATATTAATAATATCTGGAGGATATTCCAGCTGGCTTGATGATCACTAATAATTAGAATTGTTCAAATGTTAATTTTATCCCTTTCTAGTCTAGCTGCCATCCTTTCCTAGTCTCTCAGACAAGTTATTTCTCCCTCTAAGCCCTATGTTCCAGCTATCTTTTTATTTGCTAAGGAGGAAATCCTATAGTGAAGGGGGTTTATAACTACTACATTTCTAGGAAAGAGTTTTTACATCATGAGTAATGTCAGGTTCGGAATTCCAGGACTGCAACAAGGACAAATCCTGTGACAGATAAGTGCATTGGTTTCTAGGACTACTGTCCTGAAACCATTTCTGCTCTTTGTTTGAATACTGTTTGTTGTTTTTTTTTTTTAAAGAATATGCTTTATTTGCTGCATTTATGCCTGTTTTTTTCCCCCTTGCTTACTCTTACTGCCCCGTCAAGCTTATTCTCAAAACATATTTAAAAAAATTAAGGAAGACTTAAAGAGGTGATGGTTATAAAAAGACAATACTTGTGGAGCCTCTAACCTGTCAGTTTGTAGGAAGTAGTCATCAAGTCACAAATATATAGAAATAGCTATGGCTTGGAGCATGAAAATCAACATATGTAGTCATCATGTATTTTTTTTGGAAGACAGGCTAAACAACCTCTGTCACTTTTGCTGTGCAATGGAACCCACTTTCTCTTTTAGGGATCACCCTGCCACTTCCCATTAGCGTTAGCAGCACTCGGAATTGCAAAATCTTCAGATGAACGTGCCGAGTCCTGTCATTTCCCCCACAGGCTGTCTAGCAATGATAATCCACTAAAGGATTGTTTCATCCAAGTGGCGGTGTCCGAGTCAAATGGCGGCAACAGGCAGGGAACCCCAAACCTGTTGAGGCAGACGTCTGCCGAGAAAAAAAAAAAATCGGAGCGCGGGCCCTTAGGAGGGCGAGGCGGGAGACATACTTTGTGCCAGCAGAATAAGTCCATGGGCTGCATCCGTGATGGCTGGAAGTTTGCTGGCCGCGATGCCGATGCTGGCCAAAGCAGGCCTGGGGCTGCGCTGTTTGGAGGAGTGCCTCGTCAGATTAGCCGTCCGGCTACTGTATTTGATGCTCAACCTGGACGGACAGGCCTGCCAGGCAGAAACTGCTCAGGCAGATGATGCTAGGGAGGACAAAAATTATCCACCGCAAGACTAAGACGACAGATGACACCCAGCAGGAACAGCAAGCCAAATCTGCAGAATCCACAATGCAGCTGGCTAGCCTGAGGCTACCTGCCTCTTTGAAGTGGAAGAGACATCACCGACGAGCTGTCAAATTAGATCACCAGCCTGGAAATGCTGAAAGAGATTTAGTTCTTCCAACAGAGAAGGGAAAGTTTAATAGATGAAAATCTTCCTAAAGGGGCCAAGGTGGTGTGGGAGGGGAAAGGGGAATCCTTCAGATGCAGCAACAATGAAAAGTTACTCACCTCCTGCCTGCCTTCTGAGTGAGAGATAGGATGCGCGGCGTTCTCCAGCAGCCGCCGTGGCTACCAG
>NW_009608125.1:3022-13562 GCF_000690535.1 Cariama cristata
CCAAATCTGCGATATCTTTATATATCACCCTGGAGCTGGGCTCTGAAGTAATATAAATCTAATATTCAAGACAAGCAGCAGTGGGATACAAAGACACAGCCTGAATCTGAAAGCTTGGGGCAGCAGAGGTGCATGATGGCATCTCCCCTCACACTTTTTGCAATAAAACTCAAGCACAAAAAATATGCGGAATACAATTCAATTTTGATAAATCCAGAAGAAAAATTAAGATTACCAAGTGAGTAAGCACGTGCTCAGGTGTATGGTGAATATGAAACCTGGTGTTTCCATTAGGGACAGCAGCAGCACGATCCAATTATAGATGCAAAGAAGGAATACCGCTCTTAGGGGGAAAATATTAAATGTATTAATCCATTAAGCAGCTGTATCATTGCAATTACACTTTGAAGTTATAGACCGTGAAACATACCAAAGATTAAAAGAAGTGATAAGATTGAAAACCAAAAGGAAAAAACCAAATCAAATACAGATCCCTCTTCCTAGCAAAAAATAAAAAGAGTTACAAAAAAATTACATACTAAGCTTTGCATACACATACAATTATAAAATCAATTTATGGCCAGACCAAGGCAAATTTACTTGGAAAAAAATCATGATAATGTCTCTATTTCCAACTTCAGTATTCACGTAGCAGACAAACCATACATCACCTGCAGAGATGCAAACAGAAGATGCTAGCAGATCAGAAAGAATATGAACCAGACCTCTGAATGAGAGAGCTTACACTGGATTTCTTGATAATGATTTTATAGTTGTATCTATTCCTTTATTTTTCTCTCTCTCCGCTAACCTCCTTTTAAGTACTTTGTCCTCATCTCTTTCAAATCCACAGCACTGAGAAGCAGTTTTGATCATCTATTGCTTTTTAACCAAGAGGAGAACAAAGATGCCCAAGTTTTACAGTTCTCTTCATCTGTAATGTTAGTTGGGTGTATTTTATTTCATGGACAAAACCATGTTAACACTTCTAAGTCACATTTTCATATAAAATACTTAATATAAATGAGTGTCTTACTTGAATTGCAAAGTACTCATGTCCATTTTAAACCTTAGTCTCAGCTCCCTGCTAATAACCCAGGATCCACACCCATGCTGAAGTCTACATTACTCTTCCATCAGCTATAACTGAAATAAATGTGTGTATGTGTATGTGAGAAAGCAAAGTTGAAGAATTGTTTTTTCAAGATACTCCAAGTCGTATCTTACCAAAAAAAAGTCCCCCATTTCTAGGCCTATGTTCTTCCAAAGATTCAGGTAGTAGTAAGAAATTCTTGGGAGAAGGGCTGCTTCAGTTTAAAAATATTTTGAAGAGGGTGTGGTAGGCTATAGAGAAGGATTACAAGATTAAAAAAAATATTAAAAGGATGTGAAAATATCACCTCACAGGCAAACAGCTAAGATGCTAGACAGGAGACTTCACTGTGCAAATGTTCCGCATTCTACCCAAAGAATCTCTGGCAATTCAATAGGTGCAAACCTCTTGAAAGCAAGTACTTGGTGTGGGTGGGCAGCGAAGAAACCTAACAAAACTTGCTCGATTGGACTGTTTCAGTTGTTAACTGGAAGTGGTATCTCCTAACTTGTTTTCTGGGTGGACAATTGGGATACCAACCTAGTAGGTAAATGACTGATGGCATAAACGAACTCGATAAAAAGCATGTTATACATTTAAAGCTATCATAAAAAAAAAATCTTTATAGTTCTGCTGCTGAAAAGCCTACACTTCAGTCCCACCTGAATGGTCTGATTTTCTTAGTACCCAGGTCTAAACTGGAACTAGTATTTTTTGTTCACTGTAACACAGATCTTCTCAAATTTCTTATTCCTACTCACTCTTCCCTAATCCCATATTAAACCTGAATTTTTCTATAAATCACTGTTGCCCAGTTGTAAGTCTCAGTGCAAGAACTGGCCCTAGAGAAGTCTGAAGTCAAACTGAACTCTCACTTGAAAATGAAGTTACACATACAAAGACAACTAAAAATCATCAGCACATTTCGAACATACCCGATGCAGTATCTGAACACCTGTTTCAACCTGGCTTGTCTGCAAGCAGTGGTCATCTTGGCATCAAGGGGAAAAGGACAAGTCAAAGTGGTAAGATTTCACTGAACACTTACAATTATCATACTTATTTCACTGTTGAATTCTTCAGTTGCTGAAAGGTTGTCATGCAGCACTATCTCACCATATGGCAATAACCTCAAGTCCTAGAGGCACATACTTAAAAGACCATAACATGTCAGGCCCCTTGAATAAATTAGATAGAACAATTATGCAAAATAATAGTACTGCAATGATGAGATACGTTAACAAATGAGAGTGTCACTGTTCATGAAATGCTGTGAAAATAAATTCCACACATCACTGTGGCCATCATCATCATCAAACTGCGAAGCAACAAAAGTAAAACAACATCACAGTATTTACTGTGCCCTTCAGCAACTGAGATTTTAAGAAAGAAGGGGGTTGCAAGGCAGGAAAGTCACTTTTACTAACGTTCAGTGGAACTATAAAAAAATATTACACAAGCGGTAGTAGCTTTAAAAACAGCAGAACATTCACCCATGCACGCTTTTTATACAGATCATCAGTGTTAATTTGAGAGCTCATGTACACTACACCTCATCTGTAAACAATATGAAGCAGCATCGTGAAAAATGTACCTCATACAATCTCAGACCATTTTTTATGATTTTTCAGAAGTTTTTTTTACAGATTTAGTTGTCCTTGATGATCAAAAGGCATTAGACAGAAAGGGGGAGAGGGGAGGAAATCAATACCATCTGGTTTTCCCAGTCATCTCTCTAAAGGCAAAGTCTCAATTCATCCTTCTTTGCTTTTAACCCTCTATCTCAAGTTTCTCTTCATGCAGAGGAAAGAAAATTGAAATGCTCAAGTTAGCATATGATGACAACCAAATGCCTTTTAGATAGTATAGAGTTAAATTTTACTAATCCACTTCTAAACATTTCATCTTCCTGTTAGCTGAACATTTTTTATTTTTTTTAACATTTCAGCAGCAAGTAAGACTTCTGTTCTACACCAGAGAAAATAAAACTGGCACAAGAGGCTAGGGGATACTGCAGCAGCAGCATGTAGCCACCTTGTGAAATCCCAACACTTGGAAACAGGCTGTTTGGGATTTTAAAAAAAAAAATAAAAAAAAAATTACACTTTGCAGCATCATCCCTACAAAACTTACCTGAAAAGACAACAGTATTGTTTTCAGCAATATTTTTAGCTTTGGTTCCATTTCAGTGCCCTTAGCTGTAACGTAAGCTGCTGTTTCCATGGATGAAGGCTTGCACATACACTTCACAAAACTTAAATCATTCTCACTTGCAACAGCATATATAAAAACAATCAATCTGTAAGATGAATGTGAAACTTCCCCAAACCCTGACCAAATGCACTCATGATTCCTGCTCATGCTCCCCTTCAGAAACAGAAAATGGTTTATTACAGAAAAATACCTACACTTCAACTAAATTCCACTAAGTCTCGTCATCACTTGCTGCCAGCTATAAGTGGGGGAAAAAAAAACAATTCACTTATATACGCTACTGGGTAACAAATGTTTGAATAAATTGGAAATTATGAGTTTAACTACTGACAGTTAAAAACCTGAAGCCCTCAGGTAGTCAAATGTGAAAATTCTGGAGTTTCTAATGTACATTTGCACTAAAGCCCATTCCACAATTCTTGAACAGATCTCAAGTTTCAGTCATATCTTCATAATGAAGTACACAAGGCTTGCTTCTAAATAGCAAGGAAAAAGAGTAACTACCAGGAGAAATGGCGGAAGCTGAGAATTAAGCCCTCTGGGTAACAATGAGAAGTTTTTCAAACCAAACAAGAATATTTTAACAATATAAGACATCCCTAAAAGTAACACCGTGTGCCTGTAAATCCTCTAAAGAAAGTATCTATATACAGAAAACGCCTATTAGAGAGCCTGAAATAGTCCAAGTTAAGCTTACTCATGCAATTTTCTTCTGTCCTTTTATGCGTTAGGATGTATTTTAATTACCTCATCTCATTATCTACCTCCTTTTTTCTTGTAACATTAGAATGCTCTAATAGCTATTCAAGATATCTTTGTATCTACCTTACTGGGTAGAAGGCTCCTAAAGTAGCACACAAGACAAGAGAACATACAACCAAGAAGTTGTTTACTGAACACCGTTGTAGAAACCAACATAGAAGTTTATCAATTAAAATATAAAAATATTTTCGTATTTCTTTCAGTGTTTTAAAAGAAATGTTAACTGAATTGTGCAGAAGGTAATTACCCTATTCAGATGTATTCTTAGGGCATTACGTTAGCGCTTTTGGATTTGTTAAAAAGAAAAATGGAGAGACCAAATTCTACAGTGAAATGACATGTCCAAATGTTTGATTCAAAGTTTAAAACCAAACACTCTGTTAAGACATTGAGAGTGAATTTGACAGACTAGCTCATTATTATGTTAAGCTGGGGTGCAAAGGTGGGGGTGTGTGTGGCAGTGTATGGTTATTGGTGGGGTTTTTTGTTGGTTGTTTTTTTTTTTTTGGGGGGGTGGGTGGGTGGGTGCATTTGCAGTGGTATGTAAATACCATATGAAGTGAGACATACGCAAAATCTGCTAGCTCTTTTACCCAGCTTGGAAGAAAATGCTTCTAGAATCAAAATAAAACTCTATATACCACAAAATGAAGTAGCAAGTGAACTAACCTTTTTTTTTTTTTAAAAAAAAAAATCTTAATTTTCTTTACTGAAGAAAAACTACAAAGTTTCACAGCCAAATTAAGACTACAGTTTTAAAATAATTTATTCCATCACATAAATACTTTGTAACATTTGCATGTTCCCTTTTTCACATCCTTGGCACACAATATAGCTCTTAACTTTTACAAAACTAGTGTAAACATCCATGGAAAATAAAATTAAAAGAAAGCAGGACATATGTAAAAATTCAATAAATAGCAAAAGGAGTGAATAATTGAAGGAAAAGAAGTAATTCTTTCCTATAGACCATGTAATTACACTTGAATGTTTAATTGAAAGAACTTTCCATTTTTAAAAAATAGTGAATTAAAACTCAATTTCCATCTTTCTACCACTGTTGCATTTAATCAGATACAGGATACAATTCTTTAATTAGTTCAAACTCTTGAACGAACAATAGCAATTCAATGCAGTTGTATTCTTTGAGGCATCAACAGTTTTGGTTCACATACAGAAGGTTACAAACCAGTATTTGCAAGTTAGTGGTTTTGGACAGTATAACTTCTAAACTCCTAAACACTTTTCCAACATGATGTTAAGATTTTCCTTAATGAGCATTCGTGTATAATCTGTTCTTGATAAAGATGACATTAGACAGATGTTGTCGGACACCTGGATAATGCTGAATGTGATTGAACCAACGAGACACATTAAGGTATTTCTCCTTTTCTTGCACTGTGAGGTCCACCTGCATGGGGAAGAAATACAAGGCACCAATAATACAAGGCATTGCATCATTAGTGTCATAACACATGGTAAGGTAAAATAAAAGTGGACAGTTTTACAGTTGATTTCGACTCACATAAAAAGTTGTTACAGTCCAACAGTATTCTATCTTAATTTCACATATTAAAATTTACATCCCAAAATATGTATTTACTTGTAATTTACTCAAGTGAACAGAACTGGAGGGTGGAATATACATTTGGATGATAGAAAGGGGGGGAAAAGGGCATTAGTTTGCCTGAATTTAATGCATCTATCTATTCATAGGGTTAGCATATAGTATTGGGAGGGGCAGGGAAGAGTTCCACATCATGTACAAGTCTTTCACGTTAATCTAGCAGGCAGTCTTGCCTCACAGGCAAAGTGACTACTTTGTGTTTCAAGATGTATTCTAAGTATAGGAATAAGTTTTTTCCAGGTAATTTCCGACTGGATAGAAAAATTGAAAGTTGTTTTCCATTTTGAGCAATAGTCATACAATAGTCACTAAGAAAGAGCATAGCTCAACACTTAACTGTTCAAATGTGCTAGCTCATATTATTAAGATAGCAATGGCATAATTAAAATTATTACAGTAAACCAAACTGGAAACCTGTTCATATTTCATAAACATATTTAAAGTACTATCACTTACTCCTACAGTTTGAGGTCTTGTTGTTCACCAGAGTTCTCTACGGTTACTTGTTTATTTCAACCCAAATCTAAACAGCTGCAAGATCAGTCAGGAAGAAGCCTCCAACTATCATACAGCTATTGCAACAGCTCCTTGCCACAGGAATTGTGGCTAAGACTAATGAAGAGCTTCAAGCCTACCTTTACCAGAGGACTGGCTCAGATAGAGTCATCTACAATTACAGATCTTAAGTATGCCTTTCAAAGTCTAAGTTCAAGTCAGCAACATCCTCAAAGCTTTGCTACTTTCAAGCCAGCTGTAGAACTACTATTCCCATCCTGTATCACCTATATTACTGTTCCTTGATTAGCAATTTTAGGTCCCCTCATTCCTCTGTAACGAAGTTAGCTTATTGGTTGAGACAATAATCTGTTTCCTCACATTAACCTACTACAGCTGAATTACAAATGGGGTAGTTGTCAAAACAGACTACAAAAACTGCATCAGGAACAAAATGTGATCTTCACATCAACAACCCTATCTTATCTCACCAATACTTAAACCAATCAGCACAGGATTCACCTCACTTAATTTTCAGTTAGCCAAGTTAGCCATCAAGCTTAACGTAGTCATCTTGACAACACCTGCAGTCAATGAAAAAGGGCACACCTGTAGTTTTAACAGACAAATCATTAGCTAGACAAGCCTAATATTTTTCATGTTTAGACTTCTAAAGCTAATCAAGTTTAATCCTCTCCTCAAAAGCTAAACAGATGGCAAGTTCCTTACACCTTGTTCTACAAACACCAGATTTCATGGATAATGCAGGTTCTTGGCAATTTGATCTTGGGCACAGGACAGCTGAAAACAAGTATGTTCCAACAAACTTTTCAAGGAGTTGCAGAAAGGAATTCTAAATCAATGCCACATAGCATTAAAGCTCTATTAACAGGAAGTTAAGTAACTTACTTACTGCATATAGTAACTGCAGCAACAACCAAAAAGCTGCTCCTAAACCCAAGCAGCTCTTCCTCCTATGGGACTCACCTGCCAGCATACAAGCATAGCACTGCACATGTATTTCCACAGCAACTTCTGCAATTTTGAACTGTTATGACCCCCAGTTTAGGCAGTATGAGAAAAATCTGCCTTTTTTTGCTGCTGGCATGGAAATGTAAGCACTATTTCTACAGCTGTATAGTCTGACAGAACTGCACAGACAAATCAATTAAAACACAGCCACAGACTATTTTTGCTGAGCTAGAAACATAAGACAGTTAATCAGCATTAGCCAAGTGGAAGAGAATTAACACTGACAAGGGGAAAAACTCCAGAATTTTTAAAGGCATTACAAACAAAAAGTGGAAGCTATTAAAGCATAACACTGAGTGCTTCACAAATTGCCTGAGCTTTTGCAAGTACAGTATATTCAGGACAAAAAAAAAAAAAAAAAAAAAATCACCCAGTATCAATTAGGGGAAGATGCTTTTGATCACCTGCAGTTTGTTATAATTAATGGTAGTTGGAAGCTGGTACTTGGTATGAAGCTGCAGAACCATTTCCAAAGCAACAGAGAGTATGAAAAGAGCAACATGTGTACTCTAAGGCCATCTAAAGTCACTGAAAGTGAAGAAAAGGATTTAAGTATGAGCAGATACTAAAAATACTGTCACTAAGTTCCTTGAGTATTGTACACTTAAAGTTATAATTACAATATCCTTTTTCGAAGTCTTTAATGGGTAAGCACTTGGTTATGAAAATGCTGAACTAAACTTCAGATTTTGCAGCAGATACAGTATTTCCTCCCCATAATCTTATACTGATAATTCTCAATATTAACACTTCTCAGATGTAAATCAAAAATTAAGTCTGGAAAACTAGTCCCCCTCCATTCTGATAGCATAGTGAAAAAACATCTGAAGGGCAAAATTGACAGGTACTCTAACAACAAAACCTCGTTTTGTACTCTAGGCACAACAAGCAAGATATTTTTACTTATTTACATAATGTATTCTACCAGCGAAACATATTAAAAAGCACTTTGTGGCATGCTCTACTTTTTACTCAGAACATAACTCTTAGGTTAATTGTTTAGAGATCACTTCCATGGCATTTTTTACAACATTTTGTTAGATGGGTATTTTCTGTTCTTCCTCATTAAATTAGATAATTCCCCCAAGTTAAGAAAGGCTGCTGTTCTGCTGTTAAAATAATTATTTGCTATTAAACCAATTATTCTAATAGCAAAGAAGCAGACACTCAATTTGACAGTCTTTTTTTTTTTGTGTCATGGAAAAAAAAAAGTCTTATTCTTCTACCACAAAGCTCACAAAAGGTAACCAAGGTGGTCATCATATAACGCAACTAGAAGAGTTTCTAGAAAGGCTATAAATACACAAGCTTTAATTATTTTTGCTTTCAGTAGCATTGGGGATACAGGCATAAATTCCCATTCCCGCACCCTGCACGCACATGGAAAGTCTAAAAATATGTGCCTACATGTGAAGTTCTTCAGCATCAGGAAAAGGCTAGGATACTATCTAACTTTTTTAATTTAGCCTTTAGATATGAGGAAAAGAGAAAAAAAACAAAAATATTTGAATGGTGTATTTAATGAAATACATGTACTTTCACATAGTTTTGACTAACTTTCAGATGTTAAAGGAACATGGTTAAAATTAAATCTTTTAAAGTAAAACTGTTTTTTTGTAGTCCAGTTTGAATACAATTTCTAACATCGTTCTTTAGAAGGAATACACTTTTTATCTTAGTACTGAGATAACAGATATCAGTGAATATTAACAACAACAAAAAATCACAGCTATCTATTTATTACAGGAAATGTTTATTACGGAAAAAATTTACTGGAAAAGAAACTACTATTGGAGTCTTATTCTAGTTTAGTATTAGTAGTTCTGACCTGAGGAGAACTACTGTGGTTTGTACTTGATTTGACCCCAAAACTTTGACTGAGGCTTCTTCCATTTGCAGATATAAATTTCACCCATAAGTTATTTTCTAGACCTTATTAAAGAAATTTTCAAGTCAGACATAGATTTGAGACTACTTCTTTGGTTTTGACAAAATTTCTGAAGTATAAAACCAGATCAATCTTCATATTATTTCCCATAAATAGAACTGGACTTGTGCTGTTTAAAAATACTTCAGAATAAAAAAATAGGGAAACTTTTTTAATTTTAAATAAAAAAAAACAAAACAAGTTCATTACCACAGGGGGAATTTAATGCTTACTGATTGCCTGAGCTATCCTCAAGCAATGCTTCCAAATTCATGTTTTCTCTGCAATCTGTGCTTTAACCTAGTAGAACTTTATTGTTCATCATATTTATCTACATATGTATTTGAGTAATCAAAGTGTCTAAAGACAATAATATTTATATTAGATATAAGGAGACATGGAATTACACATGACAATGTAAATCACTTTGATTGAAAAACCTTATTTAGACAGTATCAAGCAGTACACTTTTTGGGTGTTTGTGACCTATATTATGATGCAGAACAACAATTTAGTTCCTGCCTTATTGTTACAAGTGTGTATTTCTAAGTAATAGACTCAAAATAGACTCAGTCTGCAAGAAGCTTGAAATACTACCTGTGAATCTCACTCTCACTCATTAAAATACTAAGTCCTTTCCCATAATATGGATTTTTAAACACATAGTACTGTTGGGCTTATTAAGATAATTAGAAGGGAGAGGAAGAATGACAGGCAGGCATACAATTGCAAAATTAAGAGTTGCTGGTGTTCAGCAAACTGATTAGTAAGATCAAATGGATGAGCCTGGACAGTGAAAACCAGGTTCCAGACCCTGCCCCCCTCATCCCGAATAGTGGGAAGGGCAAAATGAAGGTGGGAGGAGGGGAGGAATACAAAGATGTATGATCTATATTCAGAAACACTAAGAAAGGTTGAAAGCACAGGTGAAAAAGCGAGCAATAGGATTGGGTGGTCTTAAAAACCTTTCCAATGAAATGTGCATCAGAAGGTTTTTAAACTTTTAATAACACTTGGCTCATTTAGGATGATCATGGTATGTCACTAATATTTACAGTATTCTATTACTAATACTAATGTCTGTGTTAGCATGTAGTTGTTAGTCTATGAAAAGCAGAGAGATTAATCCTAAAGGTCATTATCAGTAACATTCCCAGATCAATTTTCTAGACAGTTTGATGGACAGCAAGAACTGTGAGTATCCTGCCAGTGCCTCCCATTTCTACCTCCTCTCTTGAAGGATTAGAGGAAACATTTATTGATATTTTGCACAAGGCTTAGCTGAAACAGTGGTGGATATTAATGAATTGCTTCCCTGGACCACATCACATTAAGAGATAGAGCAGCTTCCCCCTTCCCCCCCCCCCCCCCCAAACATATAAGTGGAGAG
>NW_009608125.1:13593-19642 GCF_000690535.1 Cariama cristata
CCCCCCTTAAGGCTTAAGGCTGAGAAGCAGCTCTGGACACACCCTCTTCTCATTAAAGGAAAAATAAAAATAATTTAGAAAATAAGTCACAGGATTCTACAGTTCAAGATCTTACCTGTATAGTTAAGTACCAATACTAATCAATTCTGAAACCTTCAAAATACATGTAATTCCTAGCTAGTAGCTTCTAGATTTCCCTCTTTATTTAGGATAGCCACCCCATTACTTGCCCTTTATACCCTTCCGATTCAGAAAATCATCTTCCATAAAATCAAACATTTCAGAAACAGATGCTGTACTATAAGCTTGTCCCAAGTAGTGTCTAGATGGTTGCATGCACCCAGGAGCACCAAGTCATTTGGTTTTACCATCTGTTCTATTTCCCAAAGCAGTAAGTCGTATCTTTTCTTCTTGATTAGGTGGTCTACTCTAGAGCAAACTCTAAATTTAAAATATGCTTGATTTTCCCCTGCTTAAGTTTTTTAAAAAAGGTCTCATTTGAACTTGTACTCTCTTGCAGCATATACAGTCATATTTTTAGAAAGTACTCATATGTTTTTCCTATGTCTACATATCATATGTGAAAAGTAACCCATTCTGACATTCTAGTCAACACATCTATCCTACTACTTAAGATATTTTACAGGGCAAATACGATTTAACAGCATTAATTCTAAGTGACTTGCTCTAACATGTTTTCAAAAACCTTCTGAAATGAAGCTTCCCTTCCCTCTCCTCTGCTTGACACTCTCTCCTTTGAACTTTTACCCCTGGACTGTCAAGATACATATATGTAAGTTCTCTCTCATTTTTGGTAGTATTTCATTACTTGATCTCTTCCCACCGCCAGGCCTCAGTCTCCCTTTTGAAGTGTAGCACTCTTGCACTATTCTCCCATAGCTCTGCTTTTAATTTTATGAAGTCACATTAACTCAGTTGATTGAATTTACCGATTCTGAGACACACGTGCATTTGTCAGACACATCTTTTTCTGATTACTTCCTCCCCTCCCAGTTTTCTAATGTAAAACTGACTGATTTTTTCTTCTCCCAAGAGTTTAGCAGACTTTTTTGTTTAAGTCCTTTGGTTTGTTTAGTAGTATCCACTCCAGAGAACAGCTCATTTACAATCACATTCCAACAACCAAAATGCAAATAAATTCTACTGCTTCATCTTTAAATTACCACTTGGGGCTCAGAACTGAGATGCGAGATTTCTAAGCACTTCATAGTAAAAGCTGAGCTGACTACAAAGAATCTCAACATTTTCTCCAGTTTGTACAAACTTTCATTTTTGGTTTCTTTTTCTTTGTTTTTTTTTCTCCCAAGCACCAGCTCCCCAGGTTATTTTCATATTCTGTATGTTATCAAGTCTTACCATTAAGTCTTGAAACACAAATGACATTTTGTTAGGACTCACACTTTTATATGCCTTCATTCTTCAGGAACTTAATTTACATGTGTCTTTCATAGCACCAGCAGCATTTCTCCAATACTAACAAGGTTAGTACTTCCAGTTCCAACACATCCTTTCAGTTTCATTTGTCTGTTTCCCCGTGTAATTCTGTAACCATGCTACAGACTTGAACAGGTAAAGAGTCCTCATACCTAGATAGGTATCATCCTTGTTACATTACAGAAGGGAAACTAAAGCACTCTGGATGCTACAGATAATACACTTCTTTTGACAGATCCATAGCTAAATATTAAAAAAGTAAAAAGTGAACAACTTAAAAACAAGTTTTATTTGAAGTTCTTGTAAGAAATGTCTCCATTTTTGTTCTGTAATTGTCAATCAATTCAGTAGGTCAACTTCTACAACAATAAACAGCCCTTTAGATAACGAACAATTATGATAGTTGTACATATAAAAATAACGCAAATAACACTTACCATGACATGATGCAATCCATAGTACATCAAAATGTCTGCTAAGGTAAATATGTTTCCTGCTAGATAGACTTTATCTTCCAGGTGTATGTTAAGATCCTAAAAAAGAAAAAAAATCTTTATACTGCTGTAACATTGACTTTGTAAGACAAAAATATTCAGACAATTGTTAAAAATAATAGAAAACTTCCTCTGGAGACTATGAATATAAAATAAATGCCAGTTTTAATTTATCCCAATTCAGCAAAGGAGAAAGACTTTAAAAGAAGAAAAAATTCTAAAAAGTGTCAAGATAATAAACTAAGATATCATCATTCTTTGACAGCGAGAATTCAGTAAAATTTCAACGTTGGTCTCTAAACAAAGTGCTAGCCAGCTTGCTGCTGGCACATAATTTTTCATAATTCCCCCACTTACATCCATTCAAATTTTTGTAAATACAAGTATGATTTATTTCACATATTAAGTTGACTCCACAGAAATACTTTCAAATCTGTCTTTTCTTGTCTTCAAATTAATGGAATTAAAAAATGCAAGAGTTGTGGTTTTTTTTAATTAGCGCATATGACTCAGAAGGACCACTGTTACACATTTAACAGTTCATAAGTGGAAAATGCAGTCCTATGATCAAAGGACAGCATATTGCTCTTTCAGCAGCAGCTTCTCCTGTCCTCCAGGACTCATTCAATGCAGCTGGTCAGCAAGGTTCTGGAACTGCAAATGTGTAAGCACCAGGGAAAAACAAAGGGGTAGGAGGTGGGAGACAAACAGCATTTCAAGTTCAATGCCAGAAACTTGATACCTATCAGCTGGTATCATTTGACACCTGCTTTTATTAATGTTGAAATCACTGCTAGCAATTCTTAATGACCAATACTGTCAATTCAGTTGCTACCTAAGTCTTTATGAAGACAGCACTGCTTCAGCATTTTAAGATCATCTCTCTCTCAACAATTCCACATCAGAGGTTATAACGGTGGGTAGGAGGCAGCTTCCATTTAGGTTCAGTGAATAAATACTTCGAATATGTATTACTGAAAGACCCTTTTTCATGGCTTTTTGTATGCAGTCATTCTCTGCCAGAAAACAGGAGGCAGGCTCATCATTGCTCAAGTGTATCACTTCTGATAACATAGGCATCACACATCAGTTCTACCTCTTTACTTGTCCTTCCTTTTCTTCACATCTTACCTACTTCTCATCCAATTTATGCACCTTTCTGCCCCCTACTTCCCTCTAAAGACATAAATGTAACAGTAAACAAAATTCTATACTTTTAACTCTGATCCCAGCATAAGCAAGCTTTAGTTTTACAATATTCTTTTCAGAAAAGTAGCAAAACAGGTTCCCAGCTTTTCCTTGGATCTGGAAACTCCCTGTTAGTATTCCTCTGCTGGTTGAAAAAAAACTTGTAGTAACTGCACTCCTTTTTTCCTCAGAGATCTCCTTAAGCCACACCCTCACCCAGAAACACAGGTAAGCAGCTTAAACATAACTAACATTTTTCAAAATGTCCCTGAAAATTTTTCAGTCTCAATTACAGCAGGTTCCATTTTAAGATAACTTTTATTTTAAAAAAAAAGTATAGGGCAAGGAGAAAGCAGTTAATAATTAGTGAACAATTTATAAACTACATTTAGCCTTAAGTGTATTGCAGTTTTTGTGGTCCCATAATTTTACCGATATGGAGATATCCTACAGTGCATACGTTTTAAAAAAAAAAAATAATCAAAACCAAACCACAAAACTAAAATGCTGAGACTTTAAGACATCTGACCTTGCATTTGAATTTGACAAGTTTTACTCCATTATGCCACCTTACTATTTCTTTGATAACCTCTTCATGACAGGATTCCTGTACTTCTGTAATATTTAAACATCTTCATGTCTGCTTGGATTTCTTTTATTAGAGCAAATAATGGAAAAATATTAACCCTTGCATACTTAGAATTCTGTAAGGTCATCTGCCCCTGGCTATGTAGCCTCTTTTCCTTAGACTGGTTTACTGCTTTGTTCACATTAGTTAGCTCTCAAATTACTTTAAACATGTAACTACAGTTCTGTGGAATTTCATACACAAAACACAAAGGCAAATGCAATGTTAAGAAAAAGCTTGCAGGAAGAAAAAAAATATCCAGAGATCTGTTAACTAGAAAAAAAAGTAAATGATTAACTCATCTATTCTGACACAGATTCTCTGACCAGCATTTTTCATTTCGATTAACCAGAAATTCAACATGCATTATAATGAGAAATAATGCCATTGAAATTATATCCCCCCTCTCCTACCCTCTTTCTTCTTAGTCTAGGCTACAGAATTGGGATTTTGTAAAGTAAAAAGCTCATTGTACCTTCAGAGATAATCAACACAGTAATTTCCCTGCCCAAAATTTTGGATTTCTGCATCAAAGAAGTTTCTGCATGCCAATTCTTAGTTTTATACATCTTCAAGAGGTCGGCTAGCTTCTATGCAGAAACATTGTTTGCCCAGTTGTTAAGGATGGGTTAATATCATACAAAGATGGGTTAATATCACACAAAGAATAAATTTGTTCTTTGACTATACTGTGCATGTATACTCAAAATATTAATAAAAAAATCCAAAAACTTTAAAGGCAAGGTAAGCCATTATAGTGTGAACAATTATTTATTCTGGTTCATCAAATTTTATGACGTCAATTAAGTGAGCAAATGGAATTTGACAAAAATGGTTTAGTCTCAGATAAATTAGCATTAATTTACAATTCTGTTTTTGAACATGTACTTTCCTCCCATAAAATATACAGATATTCTGACTTCATTCTGTAAGTCAAGCTAATTCAGAAACACCACAGTACAATTCTTCATGTGCACTATGCACATTTAGTTAATCTTGCCTCATGGGTTATGCTTCCCATAGATTATTATACTATTGGCTAACAGCCAACTGTGTTAAAATTCCTGAAAGTCAAGCTTTAAGTGACCAAGGTATTAAACTGAAATGGTGTTCCTGTCCTAGAGAGATTAATGAAAATACAAATAAACCCCTGTATTTGAATTTTTATTACATCCAGGAAATTCAGGTCTGTTAGCAGTCATTTGTATCACTGTCTTTCATGTACTGAACATCACTACTTAAATTGATTACGTATATACAATCCCAGTATTACATGACTGAAATAGTCTTGGAAGTTGCTTGTAACTATATGAACTTATTGTTGCAACCCCTCAGGAAACTCTCTCTCAAATTTCAGACAGGTATTTAAGGCATAACTGCAGTCTGATGCACTAATATGCACTGAACAACTGCAGCAATTCAAATCACATTTTGGGGTATGAGAGGGGAAAAAGCAAGGGGAAGAAGAGATGTTGCATTATTTATGGACTGATGGATTTCCATTTGCTTGTTCTATGGAAAAAAAAAATCCAATTTACAGCCCATATCTACAGTGTCAGCTCAACACATCCCATCCACGGCACACTTCCGGCTACCTCACAGTATCGCTTATTATCTTTTAAGTATGCAATCTAATAATCTGCAGTCTAATCATCTGTAATCTAATTCATCCACTAAGGCAACTGAATACCTTCCAGTCACCCCAAGTTGGGACAGCAGCTCGAATAAGTAACAGTTGCTTCTTACAATGACTCAATAGCTTACAATGGATCTAATCACACTCTGATTTTGTGTTGGATATTTTGTCCACACCACCACACTGCTAGTGTATGTACTTCCCTTACACACACAAGCACGTCCTTTCAATCAGCAATATTCCTGAGGTCATTTATGCCCTAAATGTCTATATCACACCATGCAAAGACAAAGGAGCTGAGCACTCTCAAATGCCTCAGTAAAGCCTCTGACAATGCAGAACCCAAGGAGAGGATTCTGCAGCCATATCCAAGAAAAGCAGAACTGCACTGTTGGGCATAGCCATATTCTTAATTCTCATGCAAAACTTTTCTGTCTAACTGGCAAACTATGAGCTATATCTGGTTTGGAAGAATACTATATGCAACATACTGAGTTTCCTGTAAAACACAGAAGATATATTATCAACAAACATTGCTCAAATAATCAAAATGCAATCTTTTATGCCCGTAAGTGCACAAAAATATCTTGGTGCCAACAGAAAAGGCAGAGGAGTGAACATGGAAAGTTGAAGTTTAAAAAATGCCTG
>NW_009608125.1:19673-24952 GCF_000690535.1 Cariama cristata
GAACATGCTTGCCAAAGTGGGTAGGCATCCCATTTAGAAGTCTGAAAAAAAACCCAACAAACCCCAACGTACAGGAACTGTGGATTAATGGCATGGACAGAACATGGATTAACATGCTTATATATTTGTGGAAACATATTTTTCAAACAAGCACATTAAATAAGAATTGAAGCTCTCTTATTTAGATTTCTAATTGGATTTCATTATTACAGTCAGACAGCACAGGAAACTGGGACAAAACTAGTTGAAATCATGGAACATTCTACATTTCTGTGGAAGCTTTTCTGTGAATTCAAGTACAAGGTCCAAGTTATTTAGAAGATGGGGAGTGGGGGAAGAACCCTCAAGTTTTGAATACCTAAAATTGACAAAGCAGAGACATTCAAGTCTCCTGAATGGACTTCATTAACATCTAAGTCGACATTTGAGGGCACAAGTGTTTCACAAAGGTTCTCAATTCCTTCCCAGAAGAACAGAAAAACTACTAGTTATCAAGCCCAATAACTCACTAATTTTCAGATTTTTTTTTCCCATGGAGCTTAATTTACCACTAACCAAACATCAAAGAAGCAAAGAAAATACTCTCTCATCCTGTGGAAAAAATATCCAATGCATTATGTTAATTTTCATGTTATCACTGCTATTGACAATCATTATTCCTACGTATCTGCTGAAGAACAGTGCAGAGGTACTGCTCCCACTTATTTTTTCCAGTATAGGAGCACAAATCAAAGTCAGACGGAAGTCCAAGAGCACTTTCATTGGCTGGTTCTGAACAGTATGGCATTTTCTCTGAATGAATATGAAAAACCTGGTTGAGATGGCATGAAAACAATCGTGAAGTAGTCAGACCAAGTAACAGCTTTAGTCAATGTGTCAGTAAGAACAATTCAAGAACCTATTTTCCTAATGCCAGATAACCCTTCCTGTTCAAATTAACAAACACTGAACCAGTTATTTTTCAGAACCACATCACCTCAGCTAAGGGTTAAATAGAGGCAGCCTAAAGTTTGCAGCAGAAGTGACTGAACTGTTTTTGGCACAGCTGATTACAAATTGTGGCTCTAGGCTGCAACTGTCCCAAGACTGCCATTGTGTATTCCAGACACGTTGTAAAACTACAAGCTCAGACTTCCCTCCCTATTTTAGTTTTTCTTTTTTTTCACCCGTACTCCCTTTTGGCATAGTATACTTTAATGGTAGGCTGTCTCTATTTCTGATTAATCACGGTGGCAAGAGAACAAATTAAAAAAAAAAAAAAATCTTAATTGCTATACTATGAAATTATTAGTGCTGGAACAATTCCACTGCAGACCTGTGTCAAAATAAATTCCGGCTATTCAATATCTGCTAAGAAAAAAAATCCATAGGAAAATTTTAAAGTGGTAATAACTATCAGAATATACTTCAAAGCAGAGGATTCTCCCTCAAGTGACATTGACTGTTTCTCAGTAAGCAAATTTTGCTTTGTTTGGAAACACTTGATTTACCCACATATTTGTATTTCAGTATATTGTCTTTTCTACACTGTTGCTAAGGCTAAAACTGAAAAGAGATACCAGCTCCAGCATGAAGCCATCATATCTCTGCATCTGGTTTTAATGTTCAAATGCAGTTCTGCAAATACTCATGCGCACGTGCTGACAAAGCAAGTATCATTACTTAAGCCATTCAGAGCGAAGTATTTTGTTAGAACAAGACAGAAAACTTGCTTTTGTTTTTTATATGACAGAAGAGCAAGAAAGGTAAATACATTCAGCTATTTATTCTCATATGGTCTTCTCACAGTTTAGGAGGGAACAAAAGGCATCACAAGTTTGTCTGAAAAACCACTGAAATTATATAATACTTGTCATAAATGTTTAAAAAAAATTAGACAATAGGAACCTCTGAGGGCCACCTAGTCATACCACCTGTTCAAAGTACAGCTAGACCTGAAGTTAAACCCTGATTAGTCAATGCCTCCTTCAATCAAGTTCTGAAATCCCAAAGGGTAGACGGTTTTCATGAGCTATCTGTAGAGTAACCATGACTGTAAAGCTATTGATAGCATTTGCACATAGAAAATAAGGCCAGAGATGTTACAAAAAGAGAAGCAATGTAAACATTCTCATGCTTAACCAATAGAAGATACTCCATAGATACTATGAGATCAGGATAACTCAGATTATCTGGGGTGTGAAAGAAATGGTTATTTAGGGCTTTCACCAAGCTGATCCTTGTAAAGCAGGCATGATATTCCAAGTCCTCAAGATCAAGGAGGCTGTCAGTTTGAAAGGCACAACAGATTACTAACATTTTGCTTTGCACCATTTTAAGAGACAAGATTTTCCTTGATTTTAAGTAACACATGTTAACTGTTGAATGCTGCTTCAGTTTATCTTTGGTTTCTGCAGTAGTTCTAGTTGACTCAGACTCATCACACCTAACAAAAGTTAGAAGCATTAAGAGTCCGCTAGCTTCAAGTAAAGTCAACCTTCCTAGTACCTTGCAGCTCACAAAGCTATTTCTAACCCCAGATTCACTAGTAGCACTGAGCACTGTGTACTTCTCATCTAAAACATACTTTTAAAATCAGGAAAAATAAATATTTTAAAAACTGATTGAATCTCACTGCTGTTTCATACACACTTAGTAAACAGAGCCCTTAGCACTTAACAGTGTAAACCAAATTTTCTCTTCAAACTCCGTTCCCATAAGACTGCAAAAATACTAATTACCAGTCACAAGGAGTAAGAAGGAAAATAGAGTAAGTTTTCCTATCTACTCCCTGCCATCTGGCTGCTCAAATAACAGGGTGACCCTTGAGATTCTCTTTTCTGCTTCCACCTGTTTAAGAGGAAGTAAGCTTCAGACTACAAGAAAAGTTTAATACAGTAGACCAAAGCCTCCATATCAAGTAGCTCAATGTAAAGGGCACTTTTGCAGAGGTTCCTTTATGATTTCAGTTTTCACACACAATTCTGTCCAGTAACTCCTTTTGGTATCAATATGAATTACCACAACATCAAGTATGGCCTGTATTCCATAATTACCACATAAATAAGAATAGCTCTTAAAACAATCAGAGCAGTGTTATCTTGAAATACAACCTCAACTTGTCTATAACTGAAGTTTTATGAAGATAGTAAGAAACTGGCATCTTACATGGCTAATAAGAGATTAGGCAGCTGAACAATCTCTAAACTATCTGGAACACCCTAGGTAGTTTACAGCATTAGAGACATAAAACACTAAGAGCTCTGCTTCGTATATTTTAGTTTTAGCTGTTTTCCCTCCTGTTTCAGGTTGTTGGGGTATTTTTGTCAATAAAAGTGAAAAGCAGCAACAGAATAAAAGTCAGTACTTAAAAGATACTGTTAAGTCTTCAGTTTTTGCTCAGTTTTATTAATTGGTTGTTCATACACACATTAGTACTGTAATCTTCTTCAACGTCTAGTCATTCCAAAATTCAGTGGCAAGGTAATTGAGTACTCCTTACCTTCAGAATTATTCTAGTATCTTCTTTACTAGAGCCTCCATCTACTCGAGTCACTCTGTATTCCAACCACTGCTGAACGACAGCTTTTTCTTCTGCAGTACTTCCAAGCAGTTGGTCTTTCTTGGCCTGTTTAACTAGGTGGGCAGCTATGGTCATTAATCCTGTCAGACCAGGACCATTGTTTGTTTGAAGAACAGGAATCTAGAAAAGGAAAAAAAAAAGTGTAATACTAAACAACTCATCCAAAAAGTAGACTCTATAAGAATATCTATTGGTTTTTTATAGCCCTCAAAAGGATCTTTAAAGCAATGTATCAGAATTTAGAAGTATTCATACTAAATGTCGTTAACAAAAAAAAGTGTATGTTCTCTTTTTACTCTTTGGGGTGGTTTATTTTGTTTTTACAGAAGAACTGTACTTAACATATGCACACAGGACAAAACAAGACACCTTTAGCTCCAATTAATCAAATTCTGTCAATATTAGAAAGAAATAGTATTGCTTGTTTTAACACTGGCAGAAATCTTATTAACTAACTTTCAACTCATTTTCAAATTCAAGACTCTGAATTCTGATTGTAAAGTCAGTATCATCCAGTTTCTCTCTGAGCAGACCGCAATAGCTAGGCTTACTGAAATGCTTATTCATACTTATTGTTCTACTCCCAAATGCTCTGACAGAAGTTAGTAGTTCACTGGTATCAGGGGAGGACAACACAAGACACCTCTAGCTTGAACCACATTTTTGTTAGCACATGTTAAACTGTGGGAAAGGCAACTGAACTGCTAAGGGTCAGAAATGAAGCAAATGAATTGAAACTCACTGCAACAGACTAAAGCCCATTCAGTAATTTATGACATCAAATGACACAAGAGAAACTGATTAAAATGCAACGCTCTCTTTTTTTAAGTATCTGACCATACAAAGGAGCTTGTTTATGTTCAGATCTAATTAACATAAGGTGCAAGTTGAAAGCATACTATTCATCTTGCAGTTGTATGAAGTCTTTGACTACTATTCAATTTTTCCACTGAACATGCAGTCAGAAAAACTGCAGACAGATCTAGTTACTTGATTTTGGAGATTCATGCTTTAGAGTAATAGCATTAAAATACCAGTTGGGTTGTTAAATAATTAAGAAAGATTTTGCAACTAAAGAATGTATATATTAATATTCAGGACTCTAATCGTATAGAGTAAATAAAATCAAGAAAAAAAACACACATAAACATTGGCAACCACACAGCTTCTTTTCCCTGTTGTCCTTCTCTGAGAGAATCATGTAAAGGCCTTCACACATTTGTGACACTTGCAGCCTCATATTACATTTTTCATGCCTCAGGTGCCTCTTAAACCACAAAACTTCATGTTTCCATACAAACTTCAAAACGTCAAGACATTTACTTTAAAAGAGTAAAATATTGACGAGCAATAGCTCCTTGCTACAGATGCATTTTTGATATTAAAACCGCATCTTTTTTCACATAATTTAACGCCGTCAGCACAGATATAACTTGCACGGGCACCAGGAAAACGAAGGGAGGAGGAGAGTGCTGTAACAACAAATACATTTTAAGCCGACATTCCTCCAACGACACACGATAACCCTTCCACAGGCAGAGAGAAGAAGTTTCCAGAACCTACGAACAGATAGCAAGGCTCTACAGCCACAACTTAAGGCGCGCGGTGAACGAACGGACTGAGGGAGAAAAGGTGAAACCCCCGCTGAAGGGGAAGAGCTGACTGTCCGGGGATGACCAGCGGAGGCCGGCACAGGGCCCACCCACCCCGCAGAGGT
>NW_009608126.1:0-286 GCF_000690535.1 Cariama cristata
TTCCGAGGAGGCTGAGCCATCTCCAGAGCTGCCTTGACACCTCCGGGTTCTTGCTGGGGTTTAAGGAGTTTTTATTACTCGAGAACTTATCGACCGTCAGTTGGCTGAGTTTAATAAGAAATTACGCTCCCTGGCCCTTCAGCTGTGAAATGCATTTAGCCGTGTGATGTCAAAAGGTCTCCAAAGGATTTATTTTTTTGCTTAATCTGGCTTCTTCCCCATTTCTGATAGTAGCAGATACGATGTGTCTGCCGGTACAGTACAATCGCTGGCCTCTGAAATGGAA
>NW_009608126.1:296-1189 GCF_000690535.1 Cariama cristata
CCCGAGCCCTAAGGTGCCCCGAGGCCAGCGCTCCATCGTGCCAGGGCCATTTTCCCCGCTTGCGACACCCCAAGGACCGGGGTAAGGTCTGGTGTAAACAGCCCGACCCGCCGTCAGTCCCCACAGCCACCGGCCATCCCACCCCTCTGGTTTGAGGCAGAGCTCGTGTCCTGACGTGCCTTTTTCTGCCCCAGCAATGGGAATTGTCGTGTGAGGAAGGGAATTCAAGCAGGGAAAGCGTTTCCCGATGAGACGCTTGATCTCCCATCAGATCTCCACTGCCCGGCTCAGCAGCTCGGTGCCGTGCTCGGGTGGGTGCTGTCAGCAGAGGCTCCTTCTCCAGCCGCCTGATGCTTCAAACGCCTGGGTATAAGCAAGGAGAGGCTGTCGTCCGTCTGTCCGTGCCCGTGAGGATGGGCAGAGTGGCTGCCGCAGGAGAAGCTCAAATCCCACATCTCGTTCACCCCAGCCACCGTGAATGGGGCACATCCAGCCACACGGGGTGGACTTTGGGTCCAGCAGCCCAGCACCAGGCGTGCAGGTGATGCTGAGCACCGGTCGCACAGGCTGATCAAACTGCCTGCAGCACGGTGGGTTTTTTTGCAAGACCTTCAGTGTCGATCTACTCCTGGTTAACTCTTCTTTGCCTCTCCGAGCATCCTTGGCTGCTTGGCGTGGCTGGTCCCCACTCTTCCTCCGGCACTGGAACTCAGCATCAGTGCTTGATATCTTGTTGTTTGAAGGACGGACAATCGGCCGACTGTGTGCGGCGTGTCAGGGCACCGCATGCATGAATATTGCTGTATAGACTGCGTGTGCTGAGCCCGGTGGTGGGCAGACACAAAGCTGCGCTGTCTGTCCCGGCTGGGGGGAAGGCGGGTGGGTTTCCCGCC
>NW_009608126.1:1220-2529 GCF_000690535.1 Cariama cristata
TGGATTCCCAGCCCATGACTGCCCCGCTGTTGGGATCCCAAACACAAGGAGCGGCGCCGGGGCAGAGCGAGGCTTCATTGTGCTCGGGGCTGTACGCAGGCATTGTGAGGAGCAATCGTGTTTCTGAAGAGCTTACAGATGAAATAGGAGCATGGAGAGGAGGCATGGAGGATTCGGATGGGGTGAGGAGGGGAGAGCACTGCCCGGTGCAGAGACCGTGTCCGTCCCCAGGGCTGGCACCGGCGACCGGAGAGGGGGCACGGAGCAGGGCAACCTTCTGCTGCGGAGAGTGTCGATGCCGGTGCTGGCTGGGAATGGCTCCTTGGGTACCTGCTGAGAGCAAAACCGTGTCTGGTGTTGCAGGTGTAAATGCAGATGTCTTACCCTGACACGTTAGCTGCTTTTACCAGCCTCTCCCTGGGAATTGCCTTGCTGGCACACGGTTGCTCTGCCCGGCCGATCCCGGTCCCGGTGAGGGCAAGGTGTCACCTGGCAATGGGCTTTTCGCCTGCACAAGTGGCTCTTGCCCCCACCCTGCCAGCTCAGGTTTGCTCTGCGGAGAAGTCACAGCCTTGGGAAGCCCCGAGGTGGGAAGACCCATCTCTGGATTTAAAAACAGACCTTTGCCTCCGTTACTGAGCAAGTCTAGGTGGGCTTTCGGGGTGTGGGTGTAGGTAACGGTGCCCCTTCCCATGGTGACAGCAGGACCCTCCTGGGGACCGTCCCCGTGGCGTTGGTGCTGCAGTGCCAGGCGTGGGTGATGTTGGTGGGACCTGGGGTGATGCCTGGCACCCACCATCCCTGCGGCGAGGGAGGTGGTGGAAGGGTCCGGGGGCAAACCTGGGTGCTCGGTGCTGCCCTCGCCTCCTGGCCCCATCCTGCGGCAGCTCAGGTCCCTGTGAAATGGGGGTCGGGTGCTGCTGTGCCCCCCAGGAGCGTGGAGACCGCCAGTGTGATGGATGTGAGGCAGAGACAGATCCGCAGGCAGGCACTTCTCAGCGACTCAAACTGCAATAATGCTTGTTTACTCCTCATCAGCAGGGCGATGAGAATTAAAAGGTCAGCCCATCCTCTGGCCCTCTCTGCAGCGGGACTGCAGGAGTGAGCCAGGTTTCAGGGATCAAAGGACAATTAATCCTTACTGCCAGCAGTAATCGTGTTTGCTTTTCCAGCATAGCGTCCTCCCACCACTACATGCTCCTTGTGCCCCCAGACCTCCAGCTTCAGCTCTGGCATCCCTGTGCTGTCCCTGTGACAGGAGGCACAGTGCATCTTCCCTGCCGCTCCGGGTCCTGGCACACAGGAGGGC
>NW_009608126.1:2569-4513 GCF_000690535.1 Cariama cristata
GGTCATGTCTCCTCACCTCTCGCCTCTCAGTTGTGTTCCCCATATAGATTCAAAGCTCTTTGTAGCAAGTCCTACCTCTTCCCCACGCTGCTGGCCCAGCACAGTAAGCACGGCCGGCGTGCCAATGCAAATAACACAGGCTACAGACAATATAGTCGCGATATGAATGCAGAGGGAGAGAAGCCCTTGGCCCCAGACTAAGGAAGGGAGGGGAAGAAGCCCACCCCGTGTGTGTGGTGCACGGGAGCCGGCCCAGCCTTTTCATTTGGCGCTTTCCAGAAGTGCTCAGCCAAAAAGAGCATGATATAAAAATGCAAGGCATGCCAGGTGTCCTTTGCTGCCTGTGCCAGCTGTGTCTCACGGCTGCGGCTGTTCGAGAGCCTGGAAGGGCTCCAGCCGGGAGCTCAGCGCTCCCCGGTTTCTCCCTTCTTACCCTGCCACCGCTGGGCTCTGAGCCAGGAGCTCTCCTGTCCCCTCTCCATCCGTGCCTCAGTTTCCCCATCCGCGAAACAGGGATAAAGCCTACCTGTGAGTCTTTGGTGTGAGGTTTCCTGGGCTCTACAGCCCTTCCCACCCAGGACTGCCTGGGCTGTGGTTTCAAGACCTGCGTGGTTGTAAGTCCGTGAGATGATAACCTTGAGGATGCCAGGACGAGCCGGTGCAGTGGGGCAGGCTCGTTGGGGAGGAACATGGGGAATGGGGGACAGAGGATAAAGGGGTGAGTCTGCCAAGCCTCTTCCCAGCACTGGAAAAGAGGGGAGAGACCTGGAAAGGTGGGAAGGACTGAGGCAGGTGGGGCTCCACGGGACGAGGACCGGAGCCGGGCAGAGCACCGGCTGTGGCTGTCGTTAGCCGGGATCGCTCTGCCACGGATGCCGGGAGAACATCCCCTTTCAGACAGGCGGCAGAGAGCCATCTCCCGAGCAGGTGAGCCGTTTCTCTCCAGACAAGGGGGTTTAATTGGTTTCCATCCAGTTGATCAGCAAAGTGCCCTTTGGTGGCTCTTTAAATCTGTGCAAATCGGGTTTCTCGGAGCAGTGCTGAGGCCGCCGTCCTTTCAGCTGGGTATTTAATACTTTTGGCAGGTAGAAATGCAGCTCTTGGCTCTCCTGTAGTTGTGAGTGGGCACCAGGGTGCAAGTGGCCCCTCAAGTGCGTGTGCAGCTGGTTTTGGGGTGCTGCTGGCATCGCTGCTGCCCGGGGGGCTGCTGGAGTTTGCTCTTAATTGCCTTGCATCGGCGTTTGGATGCTGCTCGGCGGCAGCTCGACTGGAGGGGATCCCTGTGGCACAGGTCGGGGCTGTGCTGGGGTGCCATGGTCCCGCAGGACTACTTTGGGTTGGGGTCAGACTGAGTTTTGGGGTACCTGTGGCTGGGTCAGCATCTCCCCAGGACCTTGGGGGATGAGGCATGCAAACACCCCCCCAAACACGGGCACAGCAATGGTCTTCATTAGCTTGGATGGACCAAGAGGAGCTGGCTTGTGCCTCTGGCATCTCTCAGGTCTTCACTGCCCGTTCCTCCCTCCGTTGGGGTAACCGCATCGGTCCCTGTCAGGACCAGCCTGGCTGGGGAAGTTTCTGGGCATCTTTGGGAAGGGTCCCTCCAACCTGTACAAGACTCACCCAGCAGCAAGGTCGTGACCTGACTTGGCTCAGCGTGGTCAGGGGTCGCATCCAGCATCGTGTCCTGGGGACAAGACCTTTGCGGGGAGGCTCTCCTGGGAGGCAGCCGTGGGTTTTCCTTCGCCCGAGCTCCGGCCCTGGCGGACAGGGTGGGGCTGTAGGTGGCCGTGCCCGGGGCTGGGCAGCCCGGTGGCATCGGGGAGGCAAACGGGCTCTGGTGTCCCCAGCTTCGAGCAGCCCTGGTGCCTTGTCCATGTGCACCCTCCAGGCTTGCACCCGGGGCCGGGTGGGAGCACGGGAAGGGCTCTGTGAGTGGCACCG
>NW_009608127.1:0-4338 GCF_000690535.1 Cariama cristata
ATATGTATAATATGTATATATGTATAATTGTTTGGACTTGGGAAAAACAATAGTGACTCAATTATGATGTGAATGGTATGGAATAAGGTGTGGAATGTCCTGGTTTGGCTAAAACAGGACTATTTCTGCCGTCAGTAGATTTTTTTTCCTTCAGTTAAGTTTTTTAGTAACTGCACTTTCTGAAAGCTCACTACAGTTTTCAGGGAGTGCCTGCTGTCAGAGTTGATGTCGCTTAATGTCTGCAGCTGTTGCTGGGGCAGAAGTGGAATTATTACACAGAAAGGCCCATGTGTGTGTGCTTGTTCCCTGTGGGCTCTCTTGGGCTCTGTTGGGGTCCGTATGCGGGGAAGGAGGAAAAGTGGTCACACTCGCAGGAAGCTGCAGAGAGAACAGGTGACCCAGGTCTGACCAATGCATTATTCCATCCCATCCAAGGGAATGCTCGGTATAAAGCTCAGGGATCACGTGGGTGAGCCCTCTTTCCTTCATGGACAGCATCCTGGTGGGACTCTGCTCGCTCTCCTGCCTCTGAGCCTGAATCCAGTTCCTGTCTCCTGCAGAGTCCAGTCCGGGACGTCCGGGTGCCTGCCCTGCCACTTGAGCACTGCAAGCTGCCGCAGCACGGCACGTGGTGCCACGGTCATCATCAGGAAGACCAATATTGGGTTTGTATATTCCTATTTCTGTTTCTATTATTAGTAGTATTAGTTTTAATATTGTTTATACTTTTTTCATTGTTATTGTTTTATCAAAGTTTGTTCTAAGTTTCCAACCCATAAGTCTCTCTCCCTTTTCTCCTCTCCTTCCCCCTCTGGGAAGGGATGGGGTTAAGAGAGAGCATCTGCCACCCGCTTCAAGCGGTGGCCCAGCCTTAAAAGGTGACAGCCTATAATAGTAATTCTGTACACACACATTAAGCAACTTTCTCTTATTATGCTTTATTTTTTATTTACAATAATGAAGTAAAATCACTCAAGCAAAGAACAGAATACTTACTATTCTTATGACTAAACAACATCTGTGGAAATCTTTGTCAGTCAGGATCCTGAACAAGCCTCTAAGTCTTACTGGTGAAAGTGCATTCATACACACCGAGAAACACCTGACAAGATTAAAAATTTTGTCCTTATTAAAATTATATGGGATGTACTCTAACCAGACTTAATTGGTATTGATATAGGAGAAGATGTATCAGCGTAATACTCCACAATTAGTCGTGCAGATCTGTTCAGCCTCCTTTACAAGTGCAGCTTTGTGAATAGCTTCAGCAAGTTGAACCTTAAAAGTCATTCAGATGGGATTCAGGCATTATTCTTTAATTATTATTAAAACTGAAGTCTATAGTGGGAGAAGAAAGCAGTCCTGAGCTAATCACACTCTTATTCTAGTCTCAGAGGGAGATTTCATTTGTGAGTTTCCCAAAAAGGATGACATCGCTGTCATGGGTTCATGATTCCCAGAATGCATTTCTTTTTCTCTTCATTAATCTGTCACTAATTCAATCTGTGAAAGCTGTGTCATAATCATATCTCACATTTCTCCCCATTACTGTGGAACAAATTGCAACATTTTTCATTTCAGAATGAAATGAAACTCCACTATCATTTCTGCTGTTGATAACAAGTTCATGAGGTAGAGGTCTCAGTCCATCCAGCTTCTGCCCCTAACTTAAAGCCATTTCTTGAAAACATAGAAAAAATTTACACAGAAAATAAGGGAATTATATCATCCCTCATCACATCTATTAGAAAGACGCTAGTTCTTGAATTCAGGAAAATAATCTATTCTTTTTCACAACACTGTTTCATTCATAGTTGTACTTCAACCTGTTTTCTAAAAAAAAATACCATTCATAATGAAAATTAAAACCTGAAAATATGTATAGTCTAAGCTAACAAAAATACAGATCTCTAGCTTGGTGCAGAACTATTATTGTTAAAGATAAATGAAGCCACTTCTGAGACTGGGTTGCTCAAAAGATTAATAATAGCAGACACTTTAGCACACAGAAATCTTTTCATATTCATTGGCAGTTGTCAAAATTGTTACCATCTGATGACTGCTTCCCATTTGAAACAAAACTAGTTTGGTAGTCTGGCTCCTCTTTTCAGGAGACCCTAATCCGCTTCACAAAGCATAACTGCATTTGACACGGGATGACAAAAAGGGCAAAACTTGAATATTTAACAGCCAAATTAACTTCTCACTCCTGAAAGTACCAAATTCAGGCAGGTGTTACCCATTGGAAGCCTGCAGAATCACTCACTAAACTGAGATTTTTGGTGGTGAAAATAGTCTTTTATTCTCCAGGACCACTACTCTAAAACTGAAATATGACCTAAAATGTGATAGTGAATTTATCATAGAGTAATAAGGTTTATGTCATCTATAAAATAGTGATGCTGACATCTTAAATATGTTCTCCAGACACACAGTGAGACTTGATTCCATTCGCATATTTCTGATCTGTGATCTTCAATTTTGCAATTGCAAGGAGCAAATCTGCCCATTCTAGACATATAGTCTCAAGTACCAGAATACTTGGGATGTTATTGACAGCAGAAATTTTAACTGTACCTATATCTACAGTTCATTTCCTGATTTGTTTGATTGCCTAGAGCTGTCCTGAGTAATCCTGGGGTATGTCTATGTTATGTCTACATTAATTCAGTGAAATAGAAGCCCGTAAGTAGGCTGAAGCAGCTGGTGCTTGGCCCCTACAACTACATTACTTGCAGCTCAGGGTCTTTTCTTCAGACACATTTAGTCTGGTCTCCTGGTGCAGCACACCATATAAGTGTGCCAATGTTGTCCAAAAAACCAGCCAAATCCTCAAATTCCAGTGAAAAGTTGGAACACATCTGGTGCACACCTGGACTGAGGTTTGCAGTTTCTTTTTTTTTAAAAAAGAAAACTACTTCACACACACCAAAGTTCTGTGAATTGAATTGAAGCAACTCTCAGTAACTGGAAATGATCGAGAGATTCGCTTCAAACTACACTACTGCTCCAAATCAAAATGGTAACTTTGAGGGAACTAACATTGATTCCTTTTATGTTCCCAAAGTGAACACCGATAGATGTAAGTGATGGAATAAATGGAGTCAGAAAACCAGTAAAACCAAAAGTAAAGTAGCTTCATGCATTCTGAAGCTGTAGCACAAAAGTTGGTTTCACCTCTGCTTTAAGCAGTCAGCTATCACAAGAGAAATTCTATACATCTGTTCACTATTAGCTTGGGTACCTGCTTTATCCCCAAACACTTCCTCACAGGGTATACAACCAATCATTAACGTAATACTTTCCTTTTGAACAGGACGTAGATGTTCTGACGAGCTGTGTTTTTTCTATTACTCTAAGATCTCTCACTGTAACAGTGCCTCTAGGCTAAAAGTCTCCTTTCCTGTGCTGCTTTGTTTTCAGTGTGAAAATCTAGACAGGAAGCTGTACCTTACGCTTAGTTTTAAAAAGTCATACACAAACAAAATTTGCCTTTTATTTGGCATTGCAACCAGGTGAAGGTTCATTTCTGAAAATGAAGCCCTAGAGCTGTAATACTTCACTATTAGTAGGTCATGCTGTCCAGAACAGCTTTGTTCTGAAAGATGATTAAGCAAATATGAAATATTCTTATTCAAGATAATTTCTGAACTTGATATGATTTCTACATTGGTAAAGCTGGTGTGATAACATGAATATGATTTTTTTTTAACCTGATCTAGTAATTGTATTTTTTTTATTTTAATTTCATAAATGAAGTCAACTCTTCCACAGCAGAATACTAGCACTGTCCTATATCCACTGTGAATCAACATCAATAAATGTTTTTCAATAAACATAGAATCATGGAATCATTATGGTTGGAAGAGACCTCAAAGATCACCAGGTCCAACCATATACCCGATGACACCATGCCCTCTAAACCACTAAACCATGTCTTGAAGGGCCACATCTAAACGGTTTTTGAACACCTCCAGGGATGGTGAGTCAACCACCTCCCTGGGGAGCCCATTCCAATGCCTAACGACTCTAACAGTGGGGAGCCTGTTCCAATGCCTAACGAAGAAGTTCTTCCTAATATCCAACCTGAACCTCACCTGGTGCAATTTGAGACCGTTTCCTCTTGTCCTATTGTTAGTTACCAGGCAGAAGAGACCAACCCCCACCTCCCTACAACCTCCTTTCAGGTAGTTGTAGAGGGCGATAAGGTCTCCCCTCAGCCTCCTCTTCTCCACACTAAACAATCCCAGCTCCCTCAGCTGCTCCTCATAAGATTTGTGCTCCAGACCCTTCACCAGCTTTTTTGCTGTTCTCTGGACACACTCCAGCAGCTCAATG
>NW_009608128.1:0-354 GCF_000690535.1 Cariama cristata
GCCTCTCAGGTAAGCTCCTGCGCCCACCCTGTGTCCCCATCCCCACCGTCCGGTTGGGCCCTGGGATCTCCTCCCCGTGTCCCTCCATAAATCTCCCTGAACGAGCAGAGTGCTTTGGGGATGTACGTCAGGCCTGGCCAGCGTCATCCTCGGTGTGGGGACACCTGGGGTGGCCCCAGTGCAGGTAAGGAGCTGTTGGGGTCCCCAGCCTCCCCCGTGCCCCCTGCAGCCTGCGGGGACAAGGGGGTGATGCTCCCCCAGACCCCTGACATGCTGCCTGGTGTGGCACAGGCGGAACGTGGGAGACATTTTGAAGGATGGTCTCAGGGCTGATTTGAGGAGGAATCCTGATTT
>NW_009608129.1:0-962 GCF_000690535.1 Cariama cristata
TCAGGCAGCCTTTTCCGCGCCAGAGGAGCCAGGGTCACAGACATAGATATAGATTAAAAGCTAGGGATCGCGCGTGTGCATACATATGCACCTCGGGTGGGTAGCTTGGGGTATTTTTGTGGTGTGGGTTTTGTTTTTTTTTCTCGCCCTTTTCACCCCGAGTGAATCTGGCCAAATTGGCAATTACTCCAACGGACAAAGCCTTCAAATATCTGGACATTTCTCAGCCAAACGGTATCAAAACGGAAAACTTCTGAGTGAACTTCCCCGACCGCTTCAGGGCTGCAGCGCGCAGCGCTAATGAAAGGCGAACATGTCAGGGGGGGATTCTTTGATCTCCACCAAGTTTGCTGAAGCAATCATTCAAAGTAAAATTGGATAAACAGCTAAATACGGTCGGTGGCTCCGGAGCATTTCAGATTGCATTAAAAAGCCAAGGTATTCGCGGCATATTACACGATTTTCCAATGACCTGTTTTATGGGAGTTTAAGAAGAGACTTATCGTTAATAGAAGGGCGATCGCGTTCTTGTTTGGCAGATGCGAAGCGGCGTTTAAAACCGACTGCGGATCCCATCCCGGTCGACTCGGGAAAGGGAAGCGACAATTGTGCTCTAAAGCAGAAAACGCGGACTACGCCTGATTACCGGGGGCTGAGCAGGGGCTGGGGAGTGAATCAGTAACCGTAAGGTGTTTAGAGGCCGTTATCGCACACAAGGGCCGAAGAGAGACGCGGGCATCCTACCAGCCCTTCCGCACACCCACTCTCCTGCTGTTCAAACCCAGCAAAATAAAATTGCTGCCCGCCTTCTGATGGAGACGGCGTTTCCTCGCCCCGGGGACCAGCGGTGCAACTCGAGCCTTGTGAAGAGGGGGGACAGCTCTCGCTCTGATGTCCCCTCCTCGTCCCCAAGCTGTCCCGGGCAATGCCACCCCACCTCCCCCAGCAGGGACCGGCCCGAC
>NW_009608130.1:0-725 GCF_000690535.1 Cariama cristata
CAGAGGGCTTGCTCGGTTCTGGGGGGGGCTCTGCTGGCAGAGGGATGAGGGCTGTAGCACACCTTCGTCTGTAGACCAGCACCCACCACCCCTTGCTCCCCCAAAGCCCACCCCGTCCCATGTCTTCTGCCACTCCCTGGTGATGGTGAGGTCGTCCTCTGCTGCTGCAGAAGGGCATCCATCTCACATCCCACCCAATGCCCACCCTGCCTGGGGGACGCTGTAGAGGAGAGCGAGCCGGGAAGGCAGAGGTGCGCAGGGAGGCAAAAGGAGAGGTCGGGGCCTCACCTCGGAGAGGTACCAGCTGGTACCTCCATCCCGCCTGGCTCTGCCTTCCTTTGCCCCCTGTGTCAACACCGGGGACTCGAGCGAAGGTTTTGCCATGAAACCTCTGCTAGGCAGAGTTGGATTTTTCCTCCTTTTTCTTGAATCGAGCCGCGTTTCCCCTTTAAAAAGAGAAGAGAAAAAGCAGAACATCCCTGCTGCAATCCTGAGGGCTGGACCCGCAAACTCCCTTCCCAGAGGCATCAGAGAGGAGGGGACCGGAGCCGGAGCCTCGGTGGCCTGGGGCTGGTCCTGCTTGGCAGTGCCAGTGGCCAAAAGACTCGGGTGGCTGTCACCAGGTGCCTCTTCTCAGGTTGATCGGTGATGGTTGGAGCATCTCCTCGTGCCCCTGGTACCAGCCTCAGCCCCTGTCCCGCTGCCCCATGTGCCACTCGGCATCC
>NW_009608130.1:756-6959 GCF_000690535.1 Cariama cristata
TCGCCCATCCCCCTGGGCCAGGCATCCCGGAAAACCCCAGTGCCCTTGGGATTGGCGATAACCCCTCTGCCCCCAGAGGAACTCCCTTAATAATTACCTAATGTCCTCTGGAAGGCGAGGCAGAGCTCAGGGCTGTGTGCCGGGGGTGGGGTGCTGGCTGTGCACCCTCGGGAACCATCAGAGCAGCTCATCGTCCCGCTCTTCTCGTTGGCTGGGGAAGTCCTCTCTGCCCGCTCCCTGCCTGGGCTCTCCTATGCCAGGGTCCACTGGATGGCCGGATCCCCAGCCAGGTGCTTTGAAGGCAGGATTAGACCCTCCCTGTATCCCTGGGGAGACTCCATGGAGGTGAGGGAGCTGTGAAGCAGGTTGAGGGAGGCAACTGCTACATCTCCTTCCCCTCTCGCATGGGATGAGGCTTTCGGATGCTGCAGCCATGCCCCAGCACCCCTTGGCCATGCCCCTGCCACACTGTGGCTGCCATGGCAGGTGGGCTGGGGGTAAGGCATCTCCAGACCAGGTTGCCCTCGCACCCTGTGACAGGGACAGCACTGCGGGTCCCCAAAACACCTGGGCCCATGGACCCCGGGGTGCAGGGACACCTGAGGCTGGTGGGGTCCAGGGGAAATGGGGCCCGTCCTTCTCAGGTCAAAGATGCTCCTCGCCTGCATCCTTCAGCCCCCGTGACTCCCACCCCGCCGTGCTTGTGGGGTCCCACAGCCACAGCAGAGCTCAGGTCTGTGTCCCAGACCTCTACAGGGACTCGAGGACACAAAGCAGCTCATGGTGTCCTCAAGGGAAGCCCCTTACATGGAACATCTAGCAGACAATGCCTGCGGCAGCATTGAAGGTCCACGCTGTCCCCAGTTACGCACCGCAAGCCAGTCCTTGGGGCCATGGGATTTGTCACCCAGTGCTCCCATCCCACCAGGCCCACAACCACTGTCCCCTGCAGCCCCCTCACCTCCCATTCCCACCCCCAGGGCCAGCGCTGGCACCAGGAGCCAGCTCTTGGCTCCTGCACACTGGCTGGCAACGCTCTCCATGACATCTGCCCCCGGCACAGGCACATCTGTCCGGGTGGCACCAGGATGCATGTCCCATCCCTGCTGGGAACCACACTGAAGCTCCCAGAGGCAGACCAAACACCCTGGTGAGGGCTGTCCTCCATCAAGGGAGCCCGGGTCACGCATGTCAGACTGTGAACTTGCTTAAAACCATGCTGTGCTTACCAGACGCGCTATTTACACTGAGTTCCCGCAGGGTCCGGTTCCGTCTGGCACCGAACCATTTCAGAGACCTTGTTCAGCCTGTGCGGAGTTCAGGAAAACAGTGTGTGGGCCTTGGGAGTCAGCACCGGGATGACTTTCATCTCCCTGGGGATTCTGTGCATCCCCGAGCTGCTGGCTACCCCAGGACAAGGTGCCAAGCAGCACTGACTCCTTCCCCAGGCTGCAGTGAGCAGAGGAGGCTGGAAACCCAGCCAGGCGGGGGGAATAACCCAGGATGCTTCGTGCTGGTGGGGACTGGCAGGTTTGGGCCAAGGGTGGCAATTCTGGGGGTCACCCCATGGGAAAGGCAGCTCGAGGGGTCCCTCAGGATGTGTGTTCAGCATCGCTTCCGTGCTCATCCCACATCTTGACTCCTAGCATCCTCGCTCCTGCGTGGAGCAGGCTGTTCTCCAGGGATGCTGCTCCAGCAGGTCCCCAGGCAGCCCCGGCCAGGCAGCCCCAGGGGAGCCCTTCTTGGGGGGAGGTGGGGGGAAGTGCCAGGCTGGGCAGCCCCGCAGGGCCAGTGGGATGGGGTCTGTAGCTGGCTCAGCTCTCCCTCTGCGGTGCCTCCAGTGCCCGGGTGTCTCGGGAACCAGCTGGAAGCGAAGCTAGACAAGCCGGACGTGGTGAATTGGATGTGCTACCGCAAAACAGAGGACTATTTCACTATCTGGCTCAACCTCAACACCTTCCTGCCAGTGGGAGTTGACTGCTGGATCGATAACACCAGGTACCACTCACCCCCACCCCAGGAGCTCCCTGGGGAAATGACCTACCAGGGATCTCCCTCCTCCCTCCTCTCCCCCAGCCACAACCTGGCACACATGGAAAACCACAGGAGCATCACGGGACTGCTTGGGAACAGAGCCGGCTGGCTCCCGCTCTGAGCGCCCGTTCCTTTCCCATGTCCCTGCCACGTGCTCGTGCCCAGCCAGACTGTCCTCAGCACCCACTGGAGATGCTGCCACCCTGCCCGGGGCCGCAGGTTGACGGGGCTGCCGCAGCGCGCTCCATCAGAGCCTCCTGCCCTGAGATGCCGAGTGATCGGCACGGACGCTGGCTTGGCACCTAGTCCAGCTTCCCACCCACAGAAGGCTTGGAAATAGCTGCCCAGCTCCAAGCTGTCACCTAGTGATGTCCACCCCAGCCCGGGGACATGGTTCTTCTGCTACTTTCTGTCCTGTCCCCGCAGGGTCGTGTACAATCGAACCTCTCGGAAAATGTCCAATGCCCCGGGGGTGCATATCCGTGTGCCCGGCTTCGGCAAGACCTATTCCGTGGAATACCTGGATCAGAGCAAGCTGGCAGGTGAGAGGAGGAGAGGTGCGGGGTGTCGGGGATCCCACATGCTCCCTGCAAGTGGAGAGGTGTCCCCACGTCTGCAGTGGAGATGGGTTCTGCAGAGATCCCAGGTCACCGGGGAGTGAGGGACATTGTCCTGGGGGACCCACTCCCTTGGAGTGCTGGTAGGGACCACCCCGTCCTTGACCCCGGTGCACATGGGACGCATGGAGCCACCACCTCTGGCTGGAGCCACCAAGCGACAGGACTCACTAGAGAACATTGTGGCCATGACCAGGACCAGGGCGGAGAAAGGTTGACAGGAGAAGACCACAGACCTAATTCCCACCTGTTCTCTCTGCCTGTAGGTTACCTGCACACCCTTGTGCAGAACCTGGTAAACAACGGCTACGTGAGGGACCATACGGTTCGGGCAGCCCCCTACGACTGGAGGGTCGGACCCCGTAAGTCTGGGGTTTGTGGCCAGGCCACCCATGCAGGGAGGGAAGCAGGGTGGCTCTCACGGGCTGGATGAGGTGGTGTGGAGGAACCCCTGGACGGGGACGGCTGCCCATGATGGTGGGTGCTCAGCCATTCACAGTGCTCTCGGGTGAACGCATGGTGGCATTCATGCGGTTGCACCCACACCTCCCTCTGGTCAGGGCTCCTAGGGTCAGCCCTGGAGCCCTGTGGCCATGAGCGAGGTGGCCAAGAGCCGGTGTCCCTCTTCTCCGCAGAGGAGCAGCCCGAATACTTCCAGAACCTGAAGGCACTCATCGAGGAGATGCACGATGAGTACCAACGACGCGTCTTCCTCATCGCACACAGCATGGGCAACCTGAACGTTCTCTACTTCCTGCTCCAGCAGACACAAGCCTGGAAAGATCAGTACATCGGGGGTTTCATCTCCCTGGGTGCCCCCTGGGGAGGATCCGTCAAGCCCCTGCGTATCCTGGCGTCCGGTGGGTGACTCCTTGTGTGCAGCCGCCTCTTTGCTTTCTTTCCCAAAGGGGAGAGTGGGCAGGGAAAGGACACGGTGGTGGAAGAGGTGGGGGACAGAGGGCCGAGGGGTCTGCGGAGCCAGCCCTCATGCTCTGGTGCTGATGCCGCTGCATCCCGCGGGGCAGAAAACACCCCGGAGGTTCCTGCCACCGCCCCAGCGGCAGGAGAGCGGCCCAGGACATGATCTGGAGCTTGCTCTGGTTTCTACGCTTGGGGTTGGTGGGTTCGTGTGTATGGGAAACTGCTGTCAGAAGGGTCCACCTGCAGCCTGGCCATCCCCCTTCCTCCGCACTGGCTCCAGGAGTGCTCCTGGAAAGCCAAAACACCCATCCACAAATCTTGGGGCCAGAGAAGTAGCCCAGGGCATGTTCACCCCCTTCTCGCTGCCTCCCCGGACATCTGCACCACCTCTATCCACGCAGGAGAGCTGAGGCTGCTGGACCTTTGCTGCAAATCATCCATCTCTTCTGCAGCAGAGGACATGGAGGCTGGCCAAGTGACACCAAGGCTCTCCTGCACCCCTTGCTTGGATCTCCCCACATCTCGAAGCCCATCCCCCACAAGCTTTGCCGTCGTCAGGCTTTAATCTCCCTTCGCCCAGTTCCTCTTTAGTCTCTTTGCATCCCCAAAAACCGCAATCACTTGCCTAACGCTGGCAGCCCAGAATATCTACAAGTCACAAGCTGAGCCTCCAAAACCACACGGAATTAAAAATCACGTGCTTGAAGAGTTTAACATCTGGCCCCTTGTATGACCCTTACATGACCTCCTCTTGTTTTCCTCTGTTGCCACGAGGGCCAGAGACATTTTTAAGGCAATCTGAGACCGTTGCATGGCCTTAGGACTCCAGACCCACCAAAAATGCCAAGGCTTGCAGGAGACACGCAGGTTGGCCACTCGCTATTAGCATCGTCACCGGGCTCAGCTCACCTCCGTCCCTGCAGCCAGGCGTGGAGGTGCCAGGGTTGCAGGGAAAGTCCAGGGCTGGGTTGGCGAGGACCATCACTCGTCCAGGTTTGTCTGCGCTCAGCCTCTCCTAGCAGCTGGAGAGAAGTGTTTGGAAGGTTGCTCTGGATCTCGGCAGCCAGAGGGGTGAGGAGAGGACGTACGGTGGTGGGCAGGGCAGGGGTCAGCGAGGGGAGATCTGAGGTGGAACCGGAGCCCAGCCAGGAGAGAGCTGTGAGTCACTGCTGGAGGGGCACCGTTGGCCAGGGTACGTTTGGGTGCTGTTTGTGACAAGCCCTTGTGTGTCCCGCAGGTGACAACCAGGGCATCCCACTCATGTCCAACATCAAGCTGCGTGAAGAGCAGCGCATGACCACCACCAGCCCCTGGATGTTCCCAACAAGCCTGGCCTGGCCCGAGACGCACATTTTCATCTCCACGCCCTCCTACAATTACACCTACCGGGACTACCAACGCTTCTTCACCGACGTCAACTTGGAGGACGGCTGGTACATGTGGGAGGACATGAAGGACTTGCTGAAGGGCTTACCCCCTCCTGGGGTGGACATCTATTGCCTCTACGGCACAGGCTACCCCACCGTGGAGACTTACATATATGACGAGCGTTTCCCTTATGAGGACCCCGTGGACATGATTTACGGTGACGGGGACGACTCCGTCAACACGCGCAGTCTGGAGTTGTGCAAGCGCTGGCGCGACCAGCAAAAGCAGAAGGTGCATGTTCAGGAGCTGCGAGGCGTCGACCACCTTAACATGGTCTTCAGCAACCTGACGCTCAGTTCCATCAACGAAATCCTACTGGGGAGCCCGCAGGAGCAGGGGGAGCTGGGGCAGGTGAGATCCAGCCCAAAGGCAGGGAAGAGGGGGAAGATCCTACCTGGGCGCAACGTCCTTAAGGAGCCCAAGAAGAACTGAAAGGAAGGAGGGCCAGCTTCCCTCCGTGCTGGTAGCCACCACGAGCTGCCGTGCAGGGGAGCAAAGGACTCAGGGCTGAGTTTGGAAGGAAAAGGAGCAAGACCAACAGCTCAGGTGGATGGGCTGGCACCCACTTCCACACTGATTGGTTTTTCTTTCGGGAACGGCGATTAGTTATACTTCAGAGGCTTGTCATTTCCCACTAGTGGGTGGATAATTAACCGCACTGCCAGCTCATTAACATCACACTTGCGATTATGGCATATTCACAAGTCCTCGTCGCTAGCAAGCCATGTTTAGTCACTTTAGAGGCTGTGGAGCCCGCGGTGGCGTAGCATCTGCTCACTTGGGACGGAGCAACTCGTGTAACGAGCGCAGGCTTTGACTTACCGGGGCGGTCACGGAGGCGGCACGGGGGTGGCACGGCGGGTACGGCTTGCAAGAGCACCTCTGCCAGCTGCCGGCGTGCAGACAGCGAGCTAGGATCCTCGGGCTAGACTGACTCGAAATCAGCAGATTTACAAAATAAAAAACACACTTTGCTTCTGAGCGCTGAGCCTGCCTTGTCCTTGCCCAGCGGGTTAGTAAAGCCGGCCGTAACGGAACACTGAGATGCCCGCTGCACAGCGGCACCCCAGGAGCCGGGAAAAGCCACGTGCTGGGTGATGCAACTGGGGATGGCGATGCAACCAGGGCTGGCGATGCAACTGGGCTTGGTGACATGACCAGGGCCGGCAACATGATTGGGGTGACGGTGTGATTGGGGTCGGT
>NW_009608130.1:7029-7237 GCF_000690535.1 Cariama cristata
ACTGTTGGTACAGCTGGCGTGGCGACGCAACCGGGGCTGGCAAAGGAACGGGGATGGCACTGCCACTGGGACTGGCGATGCAACTGGGACTGGCGATGCAACCGGGGCAGCAATGCGAGCAGGGCCGGTGATGCAGCCAAGGCTGGCGGTGTAAACTGGGTGGCGATGCAAACTGGCAACATAGCCCGGGCTGGCGATGCAGCCGGGG
>NW_009608131.1:0-1140 GCF_000690535.1 Cariama cristata
AAGGTCCCGGCGCGGGTATCGTACCAAGCGGCGGCGTTTTGGCAGTTCAGTGTGAAATTCTGGCGGGCGCTGGCGCTCAGGAGACGTAGGAACGTGAGTTGGGTCACCGGCACGGCGTTCCCGTCCGCGTCCACGTAGGAGAACTTGGGGGGGGTGTGGGGGGGAAGGGGACAGGTGAGGGGCTGAGACAGACACCCGCCTGCCCGGGGAACCGCGGTGCTGCCACGCAGGGGGTCCGCCTTTCCCCCCCACCCCAAGCCTGGCGCACAAGCAGCTCCCACATTCCCACCTTCTTGCCCCTTTTGAAGGTGCTGTACCACGTTCCCGGTTTTTCCCTGTTCCAAGCGGCCAGTCGGACCTGGGGGTGACCAAGACGGTGTCAGAGGGGGGTGTGAACACTCCCCCCCACCTCAAAACTAGAGATTTTGGACACCCAGCTCCTCTTTGCCCTCGCTCAAACTCACGGCCTCAAACTTCTTGTCGGGGAAAAGACAGGTCTCGCCGCCGGCTGTGAAGTTACAGAAAACTCGGAAGGCGTCTCGGGAACAGCCCTGGTTGGGGTCAATCCAATATTCCCCTGGGAAGGAGAGCGGGAAGGACAGAGAGAGATGGATCCTTCGTCCCTTGGAGGGGGTTTTGGTGTCCCCTTTTCCCCACAAACCGATCCCCCCCAAAACCTCACCATCCCGGAGGTGCGGGTGGCAAAGCTGCAGCTCCCTGCAAACCCGCGCGGGGCTTTCGGGGGTACCCAGGGGCCGTCTCAGCTGTTCCACCTCGGTGCGGAGGGAGCTGAGGGATGCGTATACCTCCTCCAGCCCCTCGTAATCCTGGGGGGGTCCCTGCTCCCCCAGAACCCCTTCGGTCGCCCGTCGGTTCCTCCTGCTCTGGGTTGAGGGCAGCGGCTCGAGCAGCTCAGCTGGGCGACCCTGGGACAGAGGGGGATGAAGGGGTGAGAGCAGCAGATGCGGGGGACCAGGCGAGAGGATGAGGGGGACCAGGGGACACCAGAGCCCTCCCAGGAGGGGACAGACACAAAATGGTGTCCGTCCAAAGCAGCCCTTACTCACCGGTGGTCCTGGGGGACCGGGGGGGCCTGTGTCACCTCGGGGACCCAGAGCACCCTGCGAAAGAAGAGGACTC
>NW_009608132.1:0-4721 GCF_000690535.1 Cariama cristata
GTCGAGGGAGGGGATTCTCCCCCTCTACTCCACTCTGGTGACACCTCCCCTGCAGTACTGCCTGCATCTCTGTGGCCCCCAAGACAAGAAGGACATGGACCTGTTGGAGTGAGTCCAGAGGATGGTCACAAAAATGATCAGAGGAATGGAACACATCTCTCATGAAGACAGGCTGCTGAAACTTGAGGTTGCTTGGCCTGGAGAAGAGAAGGCTCCAGGAAGACCTTATTGTGGCCTTTCAATCCTTAAAGGGGGCTTATAAGAAAGATGGAGACAAACTTTTTAGCAAGGCCTGTTGTGATAGGACAAGAGATAATGGTTTTAAACTAAAAAAAAGGGTAGATTCAGTCCAGATATAAGGAAAAAATTTTTCACAATGAGGGTGGTGAAACACTGGAACAGGTTGCTTAGAGAGGTGATAGATGTCCCAGTCCCTGGAAACGTTCACAGTCAGGTTGGATGCAGCTCTGAGTAACCTGATCTAGTTGAAGATGTCCCTGCTTATTGCAGAAGGGTTCGACTAGATGACCCTTAAAGGTCCCTTCCAACCCAAACTATTCTCTGATTCTGTATTTCTTTTTTCTCCTTTAAATAGGAAAAAGGCCACATCCTAGCCAAGATAGCAACAGTTGCCATCACAAAAGGGCACTGTAGACTAATCTCACTGTGCTGTTTACTTTGCTCAAGATCTTCTCTCAGGAATACCATCATCATAAATTACACAAATATGAGGTTACAAATAATACTAACAGTAGTGACTGTTTCTAAGGTTTGTTATGCTCTGCTTACAAAAACACTATGTAATTGCAAATTAGAAAAAAGTACATCTTTTCCCCCATGTATTTCTCTAGACTTTTTCAACCATACTTTATTAAACTGCAAATTCTGCTGTGTCAATACACCATGAGTTACACCCTGTACTGGTATAAATCATTACTGCACCCTTCAGAGCAGTGAAACCATGCTCGTGTACATAGGCCATAGTCTCGGCCTAGTGAGTTACATAGACTTCTCTCTTACCACATGAGGGTTAAATCTAATTGACATAGCTTCCTCCTACAAAACCATTATTGTAATGTTTGCAGCATCCTACATTTGAGTCTCGTCATTCCACTTTCACATTGGGGTCCTTCATTGAACCACATTAAATTAATCTCCGGGATGCTAAAACAACTTAAAGAAACCATGTTGCTTCCTCCTGAAATAGAGTAAGACAAGCTTTTGCAACATCTCTGCAGGTGTATGTGTAATGTCTTCCAAATGCATGTCTGCCCATTAAGTTTCAACCACACATTTTATCACCCAACCAAACCAAAAAATCCTTAGCAGTAGGCTCTGAAGATCATGATGTTCTCTAAACTACAGCACAAAAAAAAAGGAACTTTCTGTCAGTGATGCAAGGAGGAAGTGGCCTGAAGTTCTGACTCCAAAGTGTAAATTTTGCTTGCATATACAAAAGGCCTATAACTGTTGTTATGGTAGGACATTAAATGAAGTCATGGTAGATTCAGCAGGTCCAAGATAATGGTAGGCCATAAATAAAAAGTGCTCCATAACTTTTATTTTGGATATGGAAAGAGGATGGGAACTGCTCAGGTATTTGGAAATTTCAGGACTTGTAAAAAACTTATTTCAAACTAAGCATGATCACTGTGATGCTGAACATAAGGGAAAGAACGTGGAAATTGTTTCTTGCAACAAGAGGAGTTTCTACGCAACAGGGGTTTCTGTAAATATGTAAACTGAGTTGTGTTATGCTGGACTGTCCCCAGGACCCTCAATAAGAGCTGCATTCTTGTCCCTTCCCCAAGGAGGATCATCTTAGAGAAACTATGGCTTTGTATCCTCTAACAGAAGATATGTGATGCTGATTCATACAAAAAGATCACACTCAAGTGCAGAGCTACACATATGCACAAAGAAAAAATATTCTTTTAAAGCAGAGCTTAATTTTAAAAAGAGGAAATACGTAAAAATTAGGACTTGTTAGTTAGAAAACAGAATTAACAACAGGATAAATTCTTTTAAGCACAATAGAGGTATTTTAAAGTCATCATATCAGAGGTTCAAAATAAATACATGCCACTTATTCTGAAAAAAAATTCTTTAAAAGGAAAGAAATAAAAACAATCTGGTAAAATAAGAGAATAAAAGAAGCTATTCGAAGTAGGAAGACTTCCTTCTAAAGAAAGAGTCACAATTAAATGATGAAAATGAAAATCAGGATCAGCTCTGTAAATATAGAATACCAGTATTATGTAGACCTTTAAAAAATAATAAGTCTTTTGATATAAAGCATTAAAAACTAGCAATAAATACCTTGTTAAACATGTGATAGGAAGAAAATCTGAGAGAATATCTGCATGACAGCCTTGAAGAAGACAAGGTTACAGATGAGATGTTAAATGAATTCTTTTCATCAGAGCCAAGTAGGATACAGCTACAGGAGGATACAACTCTAAGCTCTTTCTTGTGGAAGAACAGGTGAGAAAAAGCATTTTCAACTGAAGTACTGAATTAACATATAAGATGAACAGAAGAATTTCACTAAGCTCAGTTAATATTCCACAAGGAAATACAATATAAAATTGCTCAACTATTAGCTATGATGTCTATCCTATCTAGGAAATTTACTTCATTATCAGAGAAGCAGAAGGTGGAAAATGCAGGAGCACGTTTTAAAGGCCTTTAAGACAGGCCTGTGTACCCACATATAATTAAATCCATAAATCAGTAGAAATTATTATTAATATCAGAATAAGCAAACAAGCAGATCATTATATAATGACTAAAAGGCATCAGTTTTTTTCACAGGAGAGACCTCACAAATCTATTATAGTCTTCAAAGGAATCAGTTATGTATTGATAATGACGGTACATTTGATACAATGCACTTGCACTTTGATCAAGTTTTTGTTGAAAATCACTGAAAGACAAAAAGCAAACAAACCAAGCTGATACATGACAAAATAGAATGTGCCTTTACGGGTTAGTGGTTTACTAGAGAACTGGAAAGAAAGGTTGGGAAGACAATTATCAGTGGACACTAGGGGGATCTAGTCTGTTCTATGCTATTTCCTGACTTCATAAATGCTGTATCAAAGAAAACAGAGAACATAGACAACTGACACAACTTTATAATAACATGAAATTTGGTGGCTTGTAAAAATAAACACTGACCGTGAAAACTGCACAAGAATCTGATGATACTGAATGATCAGGCAGTAAAATAGAAAATGAATAGCATCAGCAAACGTAAAGTACCACAGCACACAGAAGAAAAATCATCCTCATTACACTACCCCCTCTGAAATAAGTTGTAAATCTGTTACTGTCATTCAGGAAACTTGAAGCCTTGTAACTTGTTGGATGCAACTATCAGTTCTGGACTCAAACATGGCCAAAAACCCAAAGAGGTTATTAGGAACTACTAGGAACAATAGAGAACAAGCCAACCAGAAAGCATCTAAATAACATTATATATTTAACAGTTATGTGACCACAACTTGAAAACTGTGAAGCTTTTGTCTCTATCTGACACAGATATAATTGAACTGGAAAAAACATAGAAAACAGCAACAAGGTAGGTCAATGGTATAAAACATCTTTGGAGTGTGGAAAGATTAAACAGACCAGGATTTTTCAGCCTAGAAACTTGGAATAGAACGATGCTACAAAAGCAGTTCCTTTCATTAATACATCTAATTTATGTCATTGTTCTGCCATTGCTTATACAGGGCAAAACAAGCTCAGCTGCATCTCAGGAAGGATGATCATTTATTCATCTTCCCCACTGTCTCCAAGCCAAAGGGCTTTATCACAGCCATTGCAAAGTACCACGCTTGGCAGCTCTTGGGGATTTGCTGTTCAGGGCTGACCTTCTCCAAGGTTCACAGTCCAAACGCTACTTCCAGTTCCAAATCCAAACAGATGGAGAGGGGCACAGTGTGGAACACCCCAGTCTTTAGGCCCAACAGCTACTGGTCTTTCTTTACCCTTTGGAGAGCAGCTGGCAGAAATCAGGAGGGCCAGGACACACTCTTATCATTAACAAGAGCTACCATTATCTACTAAAGTGAAATAGAACTCAACATTTTAAACAGATGAACTCTTCTTTCATTTTTTTTTGTACCTTAACAGTACATAGAAAGACATGGCTTATTTCTACAGCCACCCTTGTTGTTGGCTTTCACCACAGTTGGGTCAAATATCACAAGGTATGCAATTCCTTACCATAACCACCCAAGGCACAATCAGATCACGCTGAACAAAAACTTCTTCAAGCATCTTCAGATGCTGCATATGGCAAAGTCCATATTGGTTGTTGGAGACCAACCTAATCTGTGCCCTGGAGATCCCATTCATTATGTATTAATTTCTCTTGTATGCATGCTGAGACCTTTGCTTAACCAGTCCTCTCCCAAACTACCATAAAAAGAAGAGATTGCTGGTCTGCTAGACAAATAGAAAAACTGTAAATTTTGCCAGCTGAGTTGGAGGTCTTTTTAAAGGAGAGACAGTATCATCTGTTAGCTTTGTTTTAGCACTCTATTTCTTGATTCGTTACAAAACCCTAATCTCAAATCAAAGATCCACCAGGAAATTTGCAAACCATCCAAATTTACCACTCATACAATCTACAGTTCTGAACTACATCAGAAGGGGCGATGAGCAATCAATCTTGTTAATTACCTTTAATCAATTAAAATAGATTTCTGTTA
>NW_009608132.1:4752-26969 GCF_000690535.1 Cariama cristata
AGGAATGTTTATTTTATTTTTTTTAACTCAGAAATAAAAAGTCTAGTTATGTGAAACACCCTAAAACCCTCAATCTTCTATTGGATAAACCTTGCATTTGTAAATGCAAAAATAAAATTTATGCCCATATAATCCAAAGAGATTGAGAGTTGAAAGAGTTAAAGAAAATGTTCTCATTAGCTTGCCTTTTTAAAACTGGGACTCAGTCTTTTAATTCACACGATATCTTACGTCCTCCTAGTTTGTTTGGGTTTTTTTACAACATTGTCTCCATTTCCACAACTTTCTTTGACTGACACATACACATTCAGGACTTGTGTAAACAAAGAGTTCTCCACGTTGGCTCAAGAAACTGGAAGGGGCTGTAGCATGACCTACTGTTTACTTGTTAGGTTGATGCTATACTCGTTTTCAAATAGCCACTTGGGCTCCTGCAAAAGGCTAACTGCAATATAAACAAAGCCAGATGGCATTGTTTTGACATACGTAAAATCTTGAATCTGCCATCAGAGTGATGTGAGAAATCTCTAGTTTTCCACCATCTAATGAAATAAAAATAGTCTATTTTTAATACTGAGGCAGATGCATGCACAGCTATCACCAGGGAGATGTCCAGGGCATTTTAAACTCTCTCCAAAGTTCTAGAATTCCTAAAGTTTAGGATGCTTTAGACAACTGGCATCAATCTTTAGGAAAGAATACTGGGTAAGAAAAGGCTTCAGAACAAAGGGATATGCACTAAAAAATTGGCTTCTTCCCATCACTAATTTTTCAAAGTGTGACATACTGCTTCTGTTCTCAAGCAAGATTTCACTAAACACTCTTAACAGCCAATTTCAGCACTGGCGGTACCTGCCTCTTTCTCCTGCCTGAGTCCGATGGGCTGAGACTGCTTTGAATCACCTAGTCCTTTCCCCATCATTTTTTTTTTTTTATACTGTGATGCTTTTACAAGCGAGTTTAATGAAATCTACAGATATTTGAATCAGCAAAGCAAAATGACTTTCAAATAATTCCTGCAGAGTTTTCTCTGCCCTAGCAATATCATCTTAGTAAAATCCCTAGTTGCTACTGAAATGTGCTTGAATGTTTACACCTCTCATTCACAGGAGTGACCCTTTGGACTTCGCACTACCAAAACTACCCCTCTGCTTCCTTGGGCATCCCATGTCTCCTTGGTACAAAGATCTGACATTTTCAGTCCTCAAATTCCAGGCTATTTGGGGCAGACTCCCACCCAGGAATGTGGCCCGTAGCGGTATGTGCAAATACACACATCTTTGCATCTCCTTCCTGGGAACTCACATAAGCTGTAGTGCTGAAAGACCCATAACAATTAGGATAATTGACATTACATCCTATTGCTCCTTCCTTCTAATCTGGCAGAAGAATCATCTGGCCCCAGAAGCAGTTAATAATACAACACTACAAAGTAATTTGTGTCTGTAATAATATATTTCCTCAATGCACTCTGGGAAGAATGTGTTTAATTGAATTATATAAATGGGGAAGCTTTTTCATTTGTTTGATTTTTAGCCTTTTGAGTATTTTTTCTGTGTTTGCTTGTGCTTGTTAGTTTTAAATATTGGATGGAGGAAACAAATTAAGCAAGAAAAAAAAAGAAATAAAGAAACACTGATGTTGGAAAAAGCATACCAAGTTCCTAGCTACTCAACCATTTATTCTAGACAAGATGAGAGCACACTGGTAAGTATTTCACTAGAATACAGAAACCCCAAACCAGAAGTCAGATTGCATTCTGCTAGGAATTTCAACGGATGATCCTTCCCCACAAAATGGTCCCAGTCCACACTGACAAGACAAAAGCTTGACTGCAGACAATTCTCATCCCTATTGTTATAATGGGTCACTGAACCACACAGAAACTTGCCCAAGGTGAGGACAGGAGCCTGTAGCAGGATGTAAAAATCAACCCTTTACCTCAAATCACAACCTACTTGTTTAAAAATACGCTCTGGTTTGATTTTTATTTAAGTATCTCCTTAAGAGGACCAAAATTCAAAACTAAACATTTTGGAAGCTGAGAAAGTCTAGATAATATCGCTGATCAGGTTCCCCACCTCCAAAAGTAGGAAGGATTGGACAGTGGAGTAAGGAGCTGAAGTTTGCCTCAAATCCCAACCCCAGTGAAATCTAACAGGTAGCACCTCTTTATGTCAGCATACCAGTGGAGATGTCAGTAAATTTTAATTCACTTAGAATTTGAACACAGGGCAAGAGGAAAATTTAGGAAAAAAAAAAAAAAACAAAAAAAAAACCAAACAAAAAAACCCTGTAGTCTCCACTTCTCCCTTGAGAAAACTCTGCCCTACTGACTATCTGCAGTGTTATTTTAGGTCACTGAAAATTCTACCTATCAGACTCTACTGGTGTCCAACTCTACCGTTATCAAGTGCTGGAAGTATGAAAGCCACTTCATAGGTGCTTGCAACAGCCACTGGCAAGGCTGTTTATGCATCTACTATGCCACTGGCTTGTCTCAATCATACTGGCTCAATGTTTTCCATCAGGCTCTCATGAAGACTCTGCCAGCCTTTGGCCTTCAGCCTGTTCACTACAGGATGCTATTGCAACCTACTTGGATTTGCAAGGCAAGATGAGTTGAGAAGGAGCAGGGGACTCTATTCAGCAACAAGTAGTGGCTAACACACTGCTATGAATGCATGAAGCCAGCTTACCTCTCAAGGCTTATACAATCATTTAGGTTGGAAAAGACCTTTAAAATCATCAAGTCCAACTGTAAACCTAGCACAGCCAAGTCCACTACTAAACCATGCCCCTAAGCACCATATCTAGACATCTTTTAAACACCTCCAGGGATGGTGACTTTACCACTTCCCTGGGCAGCCTGTTCCAATGCCTGACAACTATTTTGGTGAAGAAATTCTTCCTAATATCCAATCTAAACCTCCCTTGGCACAACTTGAGGCCATTTCCTCTCATCTTATCCCTCATTACTTGGGAGACCGACCCCCACCTTGCTGCAACCTCCTTTCAGGTAGTTGTAGAAAGCAAGAAGGTCTCACCTCAGCCTCTTTTCCTCCAGGTTAAACAACCCCAGTTCCCTCAGCCGGTCCTCATCAGACTTACCCTCAAGACCCTTCACCAGCTTTGTTGCCCTTCTCTGGACATGCTCCAGCATCTCAATGTCTTTCTTGTAGTGAGGGGCCCAGAACTGGACACAGTACTCAAGGTGCAGCCTCACCAGCACTGAATACAGGGCAATGGCACTTCCCTAGTCCTGCTGGCCACACTATTCCTGATACAGGCCAGGATGCATTGGCCTTCTTGGCCACCTGGGTACACTGCTGGCTCATATTCAGCTGGCTGTCAACCAACACCCCCAGGTCTTTCTCTGCCAGACAGCTTTCCAGCATTATGCTGCTCTGGATGACAACACTCTCAGACCCATGCTACAACTGCTGAATATGTACACAATATCACTTTCTGAAAATATGATTAAAGAATATTGTTAAAATGATTCTTTTAACAATAAAATTCAGTGATGAATTGTTTCATCACTGAAATTCTGCTCATTTCACTGGGATGTATTTTAATCCATACTTGAAGTTTGGTTTGGCATTGCTGCAAACAGAAGACACTGCCTGTTGTAATCATGATTCTCAATGGGTTGCCTCTCTGTGTCTGTGTACGCAAAAGGAAAACTGGTTTCACTCACGTCTAAGCTCTTGTGCCTTCCACTTCATGATTCAGAACTGTATTTCTTCAGTCACAATCATTACGTTTTGGGTGGATGTGACTGTTAAAGTAACATGCAATTTAAGAAACAGTATTGTAGAAAGTAGCTTCCTATTAAAATAAACAATTCACACTGCAGATAATAAAGATGCTCTTGGAGTCTATTTTTAGAAAGCAGCAATAGTACTGAAATTGGCTCTAGTGGTGAATAGGTGTATTAAAATGCACTCGGGTAGGCAGAGCAGATAGACAGCAAACATTTTTAAAAAATGGGACAGCTTAAACTCCCTAACGCACAGAAAGACAGACAGCCAGTATGAGTTTTTCCACAACTGCTTTATCCTCCATTGTCCCTTGAAATAGCGTACAAGAAAACGTGTCTAATTTATTGCAGCAATATGACACTTTACACTGAACAGCAACTAAAGTAGAAAGATTCTCTCAGGCTGCAACCTGGCAGCAAAATTTCCAAGACAGCAGCATGCTCATCTCGCCTATCCCACAATCTTCCTGCTTATGACCCTGGTATCTATATTTTTAAATCTGGAGTCTCAATTTCTTGTGTTTCAGTGCTCACTGTATCTTAAAATAACTCTGTTTTGTCCTTAATGACTTGCCAAGTCTGCATAATGCTCAGCAATGAATATGAAAACATGAATTAGATTTAATATTATTACAGATACTCAGGAAATCATATTTCCTCTCACAAGTGATCTCCATTAACAGCCCAGCCTGTGTTGTCGAAGTCCTGAGGTACCCACAGAAATTATATCCCTTATATGCCATTGAACTGCTTCTCATTCTGACACTATATAATCACTCAACTCCAGCTCGTCTCGGGTCACACAGGAGGAGGGTTAATTCAGCATTCCTGTGTAGTGTCCTTCCAAACAAATGCCACAAAGTGACATGTTTGGCTACTGCATCTCTAGTCAAGTTCAAGCCATGTGATCCCACCGAATTGAGGAAAAGAGCACGTGAACCTCCAAGTGTTTACTGAATTGAAGAAATTTGGCTATGTCTCTCCCAAAGCATCACGTTATTCCTATCAAATAGCATTCTCTTTTTTTTTCTAAAATTACAATATACTTGATTTCCACTGACAGTGAGAAAAAGCATTTTATAGTAGGTTCTATATATGATTAATTTTGGCATTTGCCAGTTAAGATGCAATATACAAACAGGCTGAAATATTTCACAATTAGCCATTACAGGTATTTAGGAGGTTAAATGCCAGGAGGAAAGTTCACCAGTCTGTAGTTTAACATACCTGCTCACAGGCTGGGCACAGTCTCTCTGGTTGTATTTGAAGCACACTTACCAAACTCCTTGGTCCATATGAATATCTTGGCCTTGTCTCAATTCTGTACTGTCTGCTTACCCATCTTTCCCCTGCTTCTGCATCCACTGTCCATCACAAAGAAACTTAACTGTATAAACCATAACAAATTTCTAGTATGCTCCAGATCCAGGTTCCTGGATTGAAAACCACAGCACACCAGGACCCAGAGAGCCACTATTGTGCTTTGCTTTTTTTTTTTCCCACTTAATCCAGACAGTCCTTAGGTCCTGGCTCTGAAATGGGGGTAATAATACCTTGTCAGTCTTTTTCACCTACTTACAACTTCTCTTAACAGAAATCATCTCACTTGATGGATGTTTGTGGTGCATGGCAATATACAGCTCTGATCTTAGCTGGGAACTCTATATGCTTCTGTAAAAATGCTATAAAGTAATAGCAATGTAAAAACACACTCTTACTCACTCTGTTTTTAGAAAACCATTATCCACAGTCCACCAAGCAATTAACACAAATTGTAGGTGTCAAGAAACTTGAGATCACTGAAAAGTGCCAAAAATTGAAGAAATATTCCGTAATTAAATACACAAATGGTTTCCAAGCTATACAGAAACAGTAACGGCTAAACACTGGAGGAAATAATGGATAGAGGAGAGTTGTGAAGATATTAAGCTTTAAGAATATAAACAACTTGTAAAAGGAAATTAACAGACTGGACAGATTTTGATATCGTTCTTGTTCCCCCCTCGCCTCCAAAAAAAAAATTAATAAAGAAAAATCTCTACTTTTAGAACCTGCTTGGATGTTGCATAATCTTTTTATGGAGGATATTTTAGGGGGAGTCTCTCACCCATAGGTGAAGCAAATCAGCAGTGATGATCCCATGATGCTGCAGCAATGCTACATTATTTCCTGTTACATGAAGAGTTAGAAGAATTAAACAAACAGGCTCATATTCCAGTATATCACCTAAAAGGTACAGACTGTTTACTTATTTTGAAAGAGAGACTTCAACTATTTTTTGGTAAAGCTTAATAAAATAAATATGCTGGGTTCAAATAACATATGCTTGTTTAAACGTAGAGTAACTTTTATTTCTTTGGCAACATAAATCTGCTGCTTACCTGGCTAGAAGTTGAAATTTCTGACACAAGTTGGAATGTCACATTTCAGTGGATTTAAGTGTAATCCAGAGACCATTATTATTCTTCCTTGTAGCTGCTATGTGCGCTTTTGATTGAAGGCAGAATTGCTAGCAATTAGAATGCTAAATTCTCCATTACAGATTAATCTTTTCCTTCCCCAGTGGACATAATTTACTTTTGTAAAGAGGCATCCTAGAGAGGATAAGTGAGAGCACCTCTGAGGATTACATTCCCGTTCGGATCTGTTCTCCTAGACCTTGCCCATAGTTAAAGAGCAGACTCTTCAAATGGTTTATCCAATCCAAAAGATTGCAGAGTTCATAGAGCCAACCAGAAGAAACAACGTCGTTTTAACGTGGCCATTCTCATTTCAAAATCATCACCTTGCTTCTGTGGTCTTTCTGAAAAAACTTCTGATCTAGTATTTCAGGACCTTTTAGCAATGGTCAGACAGGGAAAAAACAAAGTGATCCTGCTTGTTACAGACATTTAAAAGCAGCAGATATGGGAGGCTCGCCCTAGTTTTGAGCCATGCAAGATTCAGTAACACTACACAATAGGGCTTGTTTCTTCCATCTTTTTTGTTTGTTTAAAGCATGGACATACAGATATCTACATGCTTGCACACCAATATATGCACACGCATCCATCTACCATCCTTTGTCAAAAGTATTAAGGCTGCCAAGCAGATATTAAAAAAGCTAGGAAATGTCAGCATTCAGTGCCATAGACAGTAGTGTGGTCTCCTCCCCTCCCTTCTATTACATGATCATTTATTATTTCTGCAGGACTCTGGTTTCAATCAGCAGTGAAGAATGTTCCTAGAAATCTCTACTGTTAGATGCAGTTCCTCAGTGAAGCAGGTGTTGCCTCTAACATCTTCATCCTTACAGAACTTGGGAGGTCAGCAGTAAATGAGCAAGAGTAGAAGAAGCCAGAAAAGAGCAAGAGTTTCATTCATAAGGCCCGGGAGAGTACACTTTAATCCCACCTGCATCTCAGAGACAGAAGGAACTACCAATTAAGAGATATCAGTTTTATGGAGACAAATGATAGGTAAAAGACAATTAAGAGTTTTGTTCTAAAATACTGTTTACTTGTAAGCAAAAAATGCTGATTCATGCAAAGAGATTCTACAGTCTACCATGAGAGCAAGTCAGAATAACTGGTATTTCAGGGCTTTCAACTACAGATTTGGAATTTTAGGCTCAAATCCTTATTGACCCTTATTCACATCTGGAATGTGGGCATTTAAATGTTAACACATTAAATACTAATCTTGTTACTGAAAAATTCATCTGGAAGCGAAAGACACTGGCTCAATGTTCCTCATGACAGGTCACTTCTGCCTCTCAGGCAACTACTTAAACTACTTTGCTATAAATTATTAGGGTGAGGCCACCTTATGGAAAGGGTACAATTACAGGAAAACCATGCAGATGGAAATGTCAAGAATGAGTAAATATGATTCTCCTCATCAGTAAAAGGTTCAGGTCCCAGCCAGGAGTATGCTTGTATATCACCCAGTAATTTTAAATGCAGTCCAAGTATCCTTTCCTGGGAATAGAGAAAGTATGATTATTTTGATAGCTGCCTCTTACTATCACCAGGGTTGGTCTTTCTGATTCACAGCAACAATTTTAAATGCAGCTCTCTACCATCACAAAGACAGTGGTTTAGTGCCTTAATGACATGGCTAGGGAGGCAACATCTCTCTCTGGCACAAGGCATGTTCTTGCTCTCAGGTTGTTTTTTTTTTCTTTAAACAGGTCAAAGTCTTGTTTTCAGCCTATGCTAGGTGGGGGGAAATAAAAATCTATTTAAAATACTGCGATCTGATTTGCTTCACCAGGTAGTATATGCAACTGAAATAAACTGAAATTTTTCTTCAAATGCATATAAACTGCTGAAAGACAACTTTATTTACCTTAAACTAAGCTTCTAAATTAATGTATGCTTTTTCTCTGTGACACAATTAACTGTCTGAAAAAATCATAATAACCCATTGTTGCTTTTGGATTGTGTGAAAATAAAAAATATTTGTGAAATAAACTTTCTTGTGAAGTGTACTTCAGAATTTCCCATCAAGAAATGAGTAATTATGTTTTTGGAGCTAGGTTTGATGAGTATGCAGTGAAAAAAAGTTAAGATGACATATTGAGGAGAAAACAAAATATTGAATAGCTGCTCATTAATTAAAGACTATCCGGTTTCTATCCTGAAAGGTGTGGAGGATGCTGTGCAAAAAGTAGTTTCTGATCAAGTGATTAAAGCCCTTCCTACTGCATATACATTAGGGGGTCTAATTAAGTTTGCTTAATTATTGCATTTTCTGTCCTTCAGTTTTCTAACTTTACAGCTTAGTAATTTTATAATTTCTTCTTTACTTGTAATAGCCCCCTACAATACCCCAACAAAACATTTATAAGTTAAGATGTTACATATAAATGCATGTGCTTTTGATTTTTTTTTAAAAGAATTTCTCAGTCTTTATACCACAGACATAAAATGAAATATGTAGCACTTTCTTGCCTACCAGGAAATTCAATACCTCATTTTTTTCCCAGACACTTTAAGCTGTTAGAATATGCTGCGGGATCTCCGTATTCAGCTTTACTCCAGCTTTGGAGTTAACACCTAAAGAGCTCTCAGTTACACAAGAAACAAAGTTGACGACATCTGTATCACAGAGCTACAGATGAGTGGTACTATCATAGAAAATAGCCATTTCCCAGACTTTTATAGAAACTCTCTCTTCTCTACAGAGCACTCTGCTTTTCCTGTGAGCCTGCGCAAGCCAGGTAAGAACAGGAAGATCTTCAACCGCACTTTGCTTCTTTCCTCCCTCTTTTACAGAACCAGACAGTTTAAACAAAGAGTTTAAAGTTTTAAGTTTAAACAAATTTAAATGTAGTGTGTGTAGATGTGGGAATCCCCAAGAGTGTGATACGTTCCTGACCCGGCTCTGCTTCTTTATCCTAATAAAAAGTGAAGTTTTTCTTACTAAGACTTGAAAAGCATCCAGTCATACCCAGTTATACCCTAAGAAACACGAGGATACAGACCTCAAAACAGAGATATCACTTAGTCTTGTGCTGATGAACACCATCTTTCACTACAGTACTTAAAATCTTCCCCCTTTCCATGAGCTCTGCTTTCTTCCAGACACTCTGACAGGGAACAGGTACCAGCAGCCAGCGGGCCCAGGCACTCTGCCTTTTTCTCTGCCGCATTCCGAGGTGCTGAGGATGACCTGGGCCAAACTGCCCAGCTGTGCACTCAGTACTACTGGAGAAATACAGAGTATTATGACTAAAAGCCACATCTCTTCTCCATAACCTCCATCCCTCCCCTAGGATTAATAGAACCAACTGCCACAGCATAAAATACAGGTTACGTATACATTAAAGAAAGCAATGCTTATAAATAACCTCTTCTCTGTAGTGGACAGTTAAAGTCACCACATCTTCTTATCACTAAGATTTTTCTCCATCTAATTCTATTTGCTGTTCCTCCCTGAATATCAACAATAACTCATTTAGTTTTAATGACATTAAAAGCAGAACTTGTCCTTGAGATAGCATCTAATTTTTCTTTATGAAAGCCAACATAAATTCTATGTATGAGGTCTCTGACAGGCTAGTAATAGAGGTGTTGCTAAAGTGAGCTAAAAATACAAACCAAGGAAAAAAAAAGTATCTTTCAGATAAATCATTAGAGAAATTGATGAGGTCTGTTTGCTTTCCTTGCAATCTCTGAGGAGACATTATGTATATAAAGCATGGAGCTAACACTGAGTCTGTCACACAAAGATACTAGTTGAATAGATCTTGACCTTTCTTTCTATCTATGCAATAAAGATAAAGGTTATTACCAGAGATCTGTGAGAGACCCTAATTATAGTTATCTCACACTTCATATGAGAGTTAGTAAACTTGTAGTTATTTTTAACCCCCTCTAGGCATCCCCCATGCAGGGAGAAAAAAAAGAAATAAAAATCTAGCCCTTAAGTCCTAGATCAAAATACATATAATTAAAGGAACCATACTAATGTTGCCCAGGCAACTAGTTCTGCTACTTCCTAACTTTCTGCTTGGCTTTGTAGCCTTGCTATTTATATTTGTACATAGTTGTGTACCTGAACATAATTATTAATAGACTGGTGAGTTTGCAATATGCACAGCTGAGTGTTCCCTATTGTGGTGAGTGAATTTATCACTCTATTAATAACAATTAACAGTACAGTCCTGAACTATATATAGGGTCTGAATAGAAACAACACTGAAATCTACAGGGATTTTTTTTTTTTTTTTTTTTTTAAACACATGTAATACAGGATGAGACACTCTGTTTCACTGATCTAATGATATCAAACTACTTTCACACTCTCAGGAAATTTTCTCACGGGGATTTAAGACCTCTCTGCAATATGGCAGAGAATGTGGCAAAGGAACAGAATTGCCACAATAAACCAAGATATGGAGAACAGGAGCTGAAAACAGAGAAGGCACATCATAACAATCAAACTGCAGAACTGCTTAATGCAGTGTGGTGTCAGAGTTTTGCCCACTGTCATTTCAACAGGAAAAATGCCAGCTGACACTCTCTGAAGAGATGCCTCGGTCCTGGGCAAGGACACACCTCAAGCTGATTAAATACGAATGTAAAATTTCCATCCATATGTCAAGCAATGCAAACCTCCAAATGTTTCATAATGAAAAAAATTCTGCTGAGTGGAGAGTTTTGTGGGAGAGAGAAAACACCAAAGTTGCACATTTCTCAGCAGTAGCTACCAGAAGAGAAAGTATAAAAGAGATGCATATCCAGACTGTGTTTAGGCAGGCCACCTGATGTAATACTTTGTTTCTTCTGATACTGTATGCATCGCTAACACACTTATTTTGCTCAGCACTTTTATGTATTTGAATTACACGTGTATCTCAGGAATATAAGATTACCATTACAGTTTGTCCTGTGTAGCTTTAACTTAAAGTAGTAATAGGAAAAAAACTCAGCATTCATTGCATCTTATTGTTCTGTCACCTCTAACTGCTCTCCTTCAGGGAAGAAAAATTTACATTTGTGGATTTATTTTTTTTTTTTAAAATATATTTTATCAAGACCATTAACTGCATTCTTATTTTTACTGTCTATGGGAGAAAAGAAATCATCCTATTTACATAAAATGCTGATGAGTCACAGAGTTGGTTCCTGGAGCAAATTAAAATCTTGTAGTATGTCAGTGGTGTATTTCACCATCATAAATGTTATGCATGACTTTATAGTTTGCCACACAAGTCAGCCCACACTAAGGAAAGGGCATTTTTGAAGTCATGACTGCCAATAGACTCTTTTTACAGAAATCCCTACTGGAGTCTGAAAACGCAAATACAGATGTTCTGCCTGAACCGCAGAACAAATGAGCCTCAGAGGCAGCCCCACTGTCCTGGTCCCCCGGTTGTGCCAGCTGGGGGGACTTTTTGGAAGTTATTGTGTGCCCCTCCAGTCCAATGCACCCAGATTTCCAGTGGCGATAAGCATGCCAGGAAAGATGGCAGGGAGAAGGATGATGTGGCTGATGCTGATATTCGGGCTAGAACAGGTGAGGGTGCCTGGGTGGATGTGCTTTACAGTTTCTCCAAAGTCCTGCATTTACAGAGGCTGTAGAATCTTGGGAAAACTCTTAGTTCATGTCTCTCCCCAAAAAAGAATCAAATACATAGTTTCTTTCATCATAAAGGTCTAATCTATTTTTAAGAACACTGATGGGAATTTCCCTTTGATTCCTGAACAAAAAGCCAAGAGAAAACAGAATTAGGCTTCGTATATCTATCCAGCTAAACTGTGATTCAACATGGAATGGTACCAGATAAGTAAAATACTCCATTAAGAAACATTGAGCTGTGCTCTTGTATTTGACTTCCATTTCAGTAAGTGTTCAGGTAAGTCTTTTTTCCCTTTGTGCTCCAGTTTCTCCAAGTTTGTTTCTTGCCTATCCGTTACTGGGTAGCAATAGCAACAAGGTACTGAGCTTTACAGTAACAAGTCTTGCACATCTAAGACAAAAGTATTTGTGTTACTGCAAACAATTGCTCATACTGTAGATGGAAAGTCAGTATGCCTGGAAACATAACACAATACTTCTGGAAAAGATAATGGTACTCTAAAAAAAATGAAAGTGCATATCAAAGATAGAGTAGGCAATTATGTCAGATAAAGATTTCGTGCCCCACCAAGTTATCATTGCAAAACACGACTTTCATGAATGTAATCTGGAGAAAGCGGGTAGAAAAGACCTTAGAAACAAATTTCTAATGGTGAGTGAAAGAAATGTTCTGCCAAGAGCCAGTAATTTTCTCTGAGTCTGCAAACATTAGCATTTTAATAGCCTAGACAAGTAGTGACCTTTGGCAGGTTTGGGGAGGTAGGATGGAATTAATGTTAACTCCTTTCTGAAGGGTTTACCCTCTGTTTTGTCATGGGTACTAAAAGGTCAGATCCAGCCCTGATCACATCAGGCCTGAGCATCATCACATATTTCTTAATTTTTCCAGGACACTCAGATCATGAAAACTAAGAAAAACATTACAGTCAATGCGCATGTTACTTCTGAGGGTATCTGATCCCCCCAGGAAGAGGAAACATCCCTCTTGGACACCTGGCCAGAATGCATTCTAAATCTAGACCTACATGAATCTGGCCTAAATTCAAGCAAACTTTGTGAAGTCATGCTGCAGTAATCACTTAAACAGAAGAATACTAATTTGAAAGTTGGTGATTAGCCAGTGGTGATGCAGGGAAGTTGAAAGTCATGATTTTGCCCAGAAAGTAAAAATAAAAAAATAAATAAATAAATAAATAAATTGAAAAGCCTCTCTATATTTGGGAAACTCCAGGACATGTTGAAACTTAAAAATTATAAAGGATCAGAAATACAAGACAAGGAAAGACAGAGATATTTTTACTACTGGTAAAGTTTTCAATGATTATTTTTTTAAAGTAAGTAATAAGGAATTATTTGGAATTCTGGAGTCATAATTTACTAATAGCACTGCAAGGCTACATGTTGAAAATTGATGATAAGGTATATTCATCAATATAGTAATGAATTTAAGAGCCAGCACGTAACTTAGGATCCTCCCAATTAGGTAGCCCTAACATTTTGTCAGTTCAGCAAACCTTTTTCTTCTCCCTTTAATTTTAAATAATAAAAAAGTGAAAACAACAGAAAAAACACTCCTCTGCAATGTTTCCAGCCACAAAACATAAACCTTACTAAACAACTGTATTATCTATATAATAAATACATAAGTAAATCAGCTTTTCTCTCTGATCAAAGGATGAAAGAGACTAAAAGTTAATACCAATATACAATAGACTTTTAAAGATCTTATAAGCATCCATGCACACAGTAGGATCCTTTGAGGCCCTGTATTCTCATCAGCCAACACTGCACTGTCCAGAGTATGACTCTTCTTCCTCCAAGTCCTACCTCTTTGACGAGGACACTTGTCAGGTCCTTCCTGAAGGAAATTCAAGGTATATCTTACTCCTGTACAAATGCTTTCAATGACAGTGGCTTAAAAATTGGCACTAGTTCCTAATAGTGACAAAGTCACCAGGAGTCAAAACTGGTACTGGAGCAACTAAGACCCAAGCTATTACCAAAGCCCGAAGAAAGCAAATTCAGACTAAACTATGGCATATTAGCACATGAATAGCATTGTCCTGTGTTTTCTTTCAAAGAGTTCTCTAAAGATTTGCTCGCTGTGTAGCAGGTCTACAAGAGCCTCAAACACTATTAGAAAATTGCACAAGGACTAATGAACCCTGGAAACAACTCTTGGGATCATAGAATGAATCCCAACATCCAGTATAACAAATGCAAATAAAAGCTTTACTTACAGCTTTCTTTTTGAGAGCAGCAGTGGATCAGAATTTTCAGTTGTATCCTAAAGTCAAAGGAAAATCAAAAAACTTCTTTCTAGATATGTGACTATGACCTGTAGCAAAATTAAGATACAGTGACTTTCAGAGAACTAAGCTTGATGAAATAAAGATTTTTTTTTTCCTTGGTTTTTGTTCCTGAAAACTTGAGTTCATGCTGTTTCTTAGATGCATCAAAGTATTCCCTTTGCTACTTATCAGAGTAAGTAGCAAAGTATATTTTTTTGTCTGCACTGCATTAATGTTTAGTAGCTAAGTGGCAACAAAACCTGTGCTATAAAAGTTAATAAAAATGCTACAACAAACAGTGTGTATGGAAATTACATCCAGCAAAACTTTGCAAGAAAGACTAAATAAGAGAAGCAGCAAAGCTACACTGAAGAGAGAAGAAAGAAAGAAAAAAAAAAAAAAAAGAAAAAATTTGAAATGAAAGGCAAAAGAAAGATGAAGAGGTTCTACAGAAGGAGCTCTGCCACACAGTCTCTATAAGCAAGGAAGATGACTCATTGGTCTAAATAAACACTGAAAAGTGCTGATCTCCATGTGAAGCAAACACCTTCACTGGCATAACCTCCACCGTGCCCCTCAATAGCACCCATTTTAACACTTGCAATTTTTCTAGCTTTCACTTTCATGTATAGTTCAGCTTTTTACTGAATGAGCAGCCCCAGGAGTATGGTGCCTCGCTTCACAATATTCTGCTCATCCCTCTTAAAAAAGAGAAAAAAACCCCAATATATTAGAAATATAGTTTTAACAGATTTGTTACCTTTCCATTCCACCTGCTAGCTCATCCATATGCCAGCTGAGGGGATTTTATGCTAGCTCAGGTGTTTTGCTCAGTGCCACTGACCATCTCACACTTCAGTATGCCACAAAGGTCCAAGAAATCAGTGTCTGCAGCAGATTTTTAAAGAAAAGGTCATGTGTACAATACCAAATTAGCCCTGAAATGCACACTGATTAAACATCCTTTCTTCCTTCTTGCTCCTGAATGTCAGCCCTGCTAATTAGTAAACTCAAACAACTAAGCTCTCATCCCTAACATGCTCTTCTCTGCCTCTCCCTGGGAAGTGCAAGAGAATGAGTAGTCACATGAGTGGCAGCTCATATTTGAGATAAAATCAAACAAGCAACCAAAAGAAACATTTGTTGTTCCCTTATACATACTTTTAAAATGCTCTGATCTACCACCCAGAAAGGATGTGCCCCTGGAACCCAGCACAGGAAAAGGCCAAATGACAGTCCAGGATGGTCTGAGTGCAAAAGCAACTTGCACAAAGTAACTCTGAAGTTTTGCAGTGACCTCTGGAAACCAAGACACTGAAGGACACAGCTGCAGCTTTCACAGTGAGGAGACCAACAGAGGAAACCATTTATGCTGCTTCGTAAAACGTAGATGCATTTGCTCAGTCAACAAGTGACTGAGTGGGTTTAACAAGCAGGATAATAGCTCAGGATGTTATTTTGATCTGAATACATAATTAAAGGGGATCAAGAAAAGGCTCAGGTTTAGAATTGGCCTTGAATATCTGCAGCCTAATTAAGATTGATTTTGCCAATCACTGCTCAGAACATGAGTCTTCTGTTTGCACTTAATTTCCAGTAAAACGTCAGCTGCCTACACATCAGTATAGCTTCTACAGGCATTACCCACATAGAAAACACAGTGGGTTCAAACCTGGCCTGCAATGCTTATATACAAATCCTATGGGTTGCTATCTTTTAGCTTTAGATTACTCATGACAAGTGCAATCAATAAGGCTTGTTAGCCTGAGGCTCAGAAAGGCTGTAGCTATTTTTTTGTCTTAGCCTGTATGTATAATATGATAGGGCAGTGAGGAGGCACAGATGAAGCGGTTTGTTATTTATGACAACATCAATCAATGCACTCTATTCCTAAATGAATTAAGTAGCACTGCAATAACTGGCTTTTCTGCTGCAACTTTGGTTTTTAAAAATTGCACAGAGGAGTGATATTGATCTGCCTAAGTCTACTACCATTTTATTACAATTCTTTAGCGATGGAACAGCGTCCCTTCTACCACTGCCCCAAAATTTATCTAACCATAAAAGCAGATTCGTCTAAAGACTCACAAAAGGACTTGAGCAGATTTAAGCCTTTGAAGTTCAAAATCGTAATTCTGAACCTCTCAGCAAAGCATCTGGTTGTCCCAGGAGATTCCTAAACTCTTTGATCATTTGACATGAAGGTTCCCCAACTTCCTACAGTTCTGTTTCTCTGGATGCCCATTCCTGCAAGTCTATGCAGTCAGATATTTTGCTGCTGCCTAACATTGGACCTACTGAAAGTGGACCTACTAAACACTTAGTGTTCTCCAATGCTAGTAGTGCCCTTGGTGTTTCTACAACAGATGTGGTCAGAAGAAAAGAACGTGACATAACAAGAAACAAGTACCTTGGGAATGAAACACCTGTGCTCATTTGGAAACAGAGGACCTGGGTTCAGCTCTTCATCTTATCCAAAGGAAGCCTCACCATGGAGTCACCATTTCTACTGTTGTTTGCCACTACTAAAACAGCCATTTCATTCAGGTTTGCTGGGCCAGAAGATCAGAAAACAACAGGGAACCCGAATGCAGCTCTAGGCCAAAGCCACTCACCTTATTATAAGAAAACCTCAGGAAATGAGGCAGTTGGTGTTGATCAGGTGTGCTTTCATCCCTGAAGGAGGTTCAAGGCATACCAAGACCTAGAAGAATGGCCCAAGGTATCAGGAAGTATATGGCTGCATAGAGATGAAAAATCTCTGTGATTTGAGCAATATGAATGCTGGGATTGCAGCCTTTAGCTGGCTATAAAGAACACAGGAAAACTTCAGCCTATTTGCCAAATCTGAAGTACAGTGAACCCATTTATATAACCATGTGCTTGAAAGCTAGCACGAGTAATTGGGCCAGGAAGGTAGTGATTATCATATGATAAAGAAACATGTCTAATCAGGGGATTTAAAACAAATTCATTAAAGATGAGCCACGGTTCACTGTCTGGGGCTGCTAGACATCTAGGACTGACTGCACTGCTACTTCGTTTGTGGCGTTGTGATGTTTCATTTATCACTGTGCCTGCTGCTGCCCAGACAAAGAAACCCTCTGGGACCATTTGATGCTGCATTAAGTTTTGTGCCTGAATGCATAAGGGTCCCTAGAAGGCAGCGAGAGAGTTGCAGTTGCTTTGTAATGTTACAGAAAACAGCAGCAAAATCGGTGTACAACTTAATCTGCAATTGTGTGGTAATATCCAAGAAGTTGGCTGTATACCTGGACATCCACCAGTTACACTTCAGCATGCACTTTCTTTTCACACCTCAAAGCCAATGACATTTGCAGTTTTGGTAGGGTCTTTCTGGGGAGGGTAGAGGCATTGGGACAAAATATTTTCTGGCGGTTACAAAGCTATCAAAAAAGTGGTCTAGGATAAAATGTCTTGGGATGCAGACCACCAGGGAAGGTCTTTGGTGGGCATGGAACCAAACATGAAACTTGGAGCCCCCAAATTCAATCTAATTTGAGCATGGAACATCCAGCTTTTCTGCAGATAAAATGCTGAAAAGAGGTGCTCTAAAATGTGAGTAGGCTTATTTCTAGATACCCACTGAAAGTATCTCCAAAGAGGAAATTTAGATTCCATCTTCTTTTCTGTGTGAGGGTCTGTTTTGTCGTTGCTTTTTTGTTTGTTATTTTTTCAAGTCTGGAAGAATAAACAACCATTGCAATTAATAATAAGGATTCTGTTAGAATAGAACCAACTTTGATTTGGTGTATGCAGCTAGAGGAAATTTGCTTCCTTCCACTTCCTTTCACAACCAACTGTATGAAATAAGAACCTGGACTAAGTCCAAGGGACTAAACCAATTATGATAAATAGCTAAATTTGTGAATATGTAAAATCAACTGATCATCACATAATTACTTATACTCCGGAGGCTATGGTAAAAACGTGGCAGCAGAATCATCATTATTTTCATCACAGCAATTATAAATCATCATCGTTGCATTCTTGCAGATATGGCTGGCTGAATGACACCTGAAACTCTGCCTTCCCTCTGTGTCTCAGATTTGCTTCTCCACTGTCTTATGAATTTAATTTATTTTTACACACACACCACTTCTCTGCATGTTTGCCAATAACTATTCAAACCTGCACTAAATACCACTGAATCTTTAATTTCATAAGATTATTCCTTGCAGATCACCATTTCTGTTAACCTTTATAATGATGAATGTGTTACCACATGCACGTATTTCTCAGGCTGAAATAGTGCACATATTTTACAAGGCTGTAACCAACTAATGTCCATGGATTATAAACATAGGTACCATTATAATCCTTCAAATACTAAGGCTAAGCACTAAAAGCTGACCTCCAGCTTAGTAGAAGGAAAATAAGAAACAAAGTTAGGTGAAGGATAGTGAGAATTCAAGGCCTTATTTCATGGCAAAGTGCTGCTGCAGCTTGTTTTAAAAATCAGACTGCTGATATGCATTTGCTTCTAATGACTCCGGCCAGCAACAAAATGTAGTTAAGAAAGCCCCTCAAGATGAACAAATAGGTAGAGAAACAGTTTTTTCCAGGGGAAAAAAAAAAAAGGAAAACAAACTTCACAGCAAATGAGAAAACCAAGTAACTTTCTAGTTCAGCAAGCATATAATTGTATAGTCGCTACTCTACAGTATGTTACATTCAGTACCTAATTGCAGGTGTAGGATGAATTCCTGGCACCACTGGAAATTTTATTATAGAGTTATTTGGAATCAACATTTCAGATTTCCTCATTTTTAAATTGTTATTCTTCATGACTCATTGTGCAAATGTAAATGCACAAGTTAAGTGCCCATATGTTTGCCAGATCATGAGTTAAAATCCTCATTCAGATGAATAGTTACTTGCACCTGAATAACCTCATAGGTTTTAGAAAGCATTGTTCAAAATCAGTTACTACTTGCTTTAAGTGGAGGTAACAGAAAGTGGTCCCACTAAAAAGGAGATATTGAGAACGTCCAAAACCTTAGTAACTGTCTTTAGATCCTTTTCCACTTGATGATTTCCACAGAGAAATTAAGCATCCCTCTGAACTCTATAGGAAAGTAAAGGCTATCTAGGTTTTAACCTTTGCTATCCTCTTCACTACAATATATACTCAAGTTGAAGAAGCAACCAAAAAAAAAGCAGGCTAATGTCCAATGCATCTAATGTGGCCCAGTGTAATGGAATAGATGAGTTGTTAAGGGGAAAAAGTAAAATGAGAGAAAGAAGGTGAGGGAGGGGGAGTGAGAAGGAAACAGCATGAAGAAAGAAGTTCTGAAGATGCCTTTTTCATTCCCGCAGTACACAAAATTCCCTCCTCCTACAAGGAAATTCAGCAGCACACCCAGAAGCTACTAGACATGACCTCCATGGCCATCGTATTTCAAAGAACCAGTTTCTCAAAGGGTGACTATCTTTCCCTTTGTGCATATTTTTGAGTCCTACAGGTTCTGCATATAGCAGGATGAGAGAGCACGTCTGAATGCTTTCTTCTTACTATAGTACCTACTCTTGAGATTTACTGCCAACAAGAAGTTGCTACCTGTAAATGTGTCAATCATGAACTATGTAACTGCTATGCAAATCACAACTACTTGAAATTTTTGAAATCATTCTGCAGGGATAGCTTTTGCTTTGGCTGACTGAACTTTGTTATGGTTTGTTGGGTGTAATTTGTTAACACAATGTGCTCTCTGCAGAAGTCAGCTGCACACTTCAGCTGTCTGCACTGATGTAAAGGACTAAGAAACTTGGGAGAAGATCTAACTCTACTTAGACATTACAAAATCGTTCTCAACACCAAAACCAAGATTTTTTTTTTTCCTTCCAGAGAAAACAAAATCAAGAAAGGGCTACATATATTAGTGCACTAGCTCCAAATCTTCTTCAGCATAAATCATTTATGGTTTTGTTTGTGTGCTTGCGATCTTGTAACAAGAAACAAGCTGAAATTAGAAAGTTTAAAGAGATTAATGAGTGCTTATAAAGGGCCATGTATTGAATGTACATAAAAGCCTGAATACATGCATCTGGGACAGAAATTAAAAGCAAGGAAAACTACCTGTTGTAAAGACACATAATGAACACAGTGACAGATGCTTGAACAATTATTTCATTGTGAAACAACTTAAAAGGTTGAAATTTTGACGTGGAAATTTTTCCTAAATTTCTAAAGAATAGTTCTTCCCAGAGACTACTTCATGGGAAAAATACTGAAGTGTGCCCTCTTCCTTGGAGGGAAAAATCTTTTCCCTGAAGCAAGAGCTGATGCAAGGCAGTATCTGAAAGATATCCTTCAAAGACGATGAATCTTGGTATCTGCTCTCCTGAGCTCTCCTATCTGTATTTATTTACTGAGTAATAGACCACAGAAGGCTTTTCAGGAGGCATTTTTCAGTATCTCCTATTTAATATTTTTTTTTACTAAAGTCCAAATGAAAAGCACCAAGAAGCAGCTGCTGAGCATATGCAACTTACAAGTGTTACCATTAATGGATACTGCTAATGGAAAGATTTTGTTCACTGGGCACACCTATATTATGACTCGCATACAAACGCTCTCGGTCTAAAGGACTTGACAAGGAGAGCTGAGTAACTGTGGACCCACTCTGTAGTGCAGCATGTGCATCTCTGCCAAGAGACTACCAGGAAAACAGAGGTTTGGGTCTGACACAGAGGATGTAGGACATGCTTTAGATGTTTAGAAAGTCTCCCAATGACAACAAAGTGTAAAATAGAAATAGAAAACCTGGGTCCAGAACTCAGACTGCAGTTCTCTCTTGATACTACTATAAAACTCCTGCCCTGCAATCTCAAGAATTTCAGTTCTCCCCCTACAGCACCCAAAGAAAAGATTTGAATGCATCAGCCAAAACTGGCTATCATCCCAGTGCCAAAAGGACCTGCATCTCTTGGATTTGTGGGGATTTATTGAAGGAGATTATATAAAATTTTTATGCATTGCCAGAACAGCTTTAGTCTTCAAAACAGTTCCCAAGTGGAAGGTGTAAATTCTTTTGGATCAGCTTTCTTAAATTAACTGGCACAAGTTTGGATGCTTTTTTGACTTTCTATCAAGACATAGACCCTCCTGAGGCAACCATGACACATATTTTAAAGTGACAGGTCTAATTTCCAAATGGAAGCTATTGTAAATGAAATCATTATTTTTGAGAGCTGAACTTAAATATGAAATACTCCAAGGCAGTCAGTCTTTCCATATAAATTCTCCAAAGTCTACCAAACCTCATCTCAGGAAAGCAAGAATCCTCTCCAGAGAAGATTTGTCCGTTGTTATCACTGATGTGGGAGTCTGCATATTTAAAATAAAAATAAGTGACTCACATTAAATGTTCTCTGAGTACAACAGCTTGACTAGTTTTTATTTGAGCCGAATCTCATCTCTCCTCCAAGCTGTAAAGATATATATATATATGGAACCTTTTATCATGTTTCCAGGACTGCATTTCTACCTCCAGCTCATGAATACTTATTCCCTGAAGGATGAAAATTCTTCAAGTAATACTATTTCAGGATTTACTCACTATCTTGGTTTGCTCACACTTTATTTTATCTTTGATTACTAACTCCACAAACATGAGCTGAATCCCGCAGAACAGGAGTATGCAGATCCTCAAAAGTGTCAGATGCATATTAAAAAGTTTCACAGTTAAGTTAAATTTGAAAGGAACATGGACAGGTTTGTTTATTCTGCAGACACCAATTTTTGTTCTTACTTTTTTTGTACGTCAAGGGATCTTCTAATGTTTTCTATCCTTTCCCATTCCCTTGAGAAAGAGCTTTGAGAATCAAAAGTACAATCAGTATAATGACCTTCAAGAGTAATAATTATGTGAGTGTTTTTAACATTCTCATGCACTAAAACTTGGAAACCACTGTAAGAATATAAAATATACACCACACATTTGGAAAGGCAATGTATTAAAACAGGTCCTCCATACTAAGAATAATACTTGTATTCTTTTTTTAAAGTATCAGTAATCTCACTAATTATTCTTTTTTAATTAGGCAATTTATCTAATAAAATATATTAAATA
>NW_009608133.1:0-1891 GCF_000690535.1 Cariama cristata
AACCTCCCCAGCCGCTCACCCAACACCCAACCGGAGTTGGCCTCAAAGCCTCAGTGTTGGGGAGCTTATTCCCACCTGGAGCTGTTCAGCCTTTATGGCTAATTAATGATCTCGCTAATTAGGGGATGGGGAAGTCCCCCTCATCCCGTGGCTCCATCCTCCTCCCAACCTCCCCAGCCGCTCACCCAACACCCATCCTGGGTTGACCTCAAAGCCTCGGTGCTGGGGCGCTTGTTCCCACCCGGAGCTGTTCAACCTTCCTGGCTAATTAATGATCTCATTACCAGCACTGGGTGCTCCCCCCACAGCATCCCCCTCCCAGCTCCACACTGGGACCCCAACTTCCATCCCAGTCACCTCACCAGCGTCTCCCGTTGGTGACCCCCAGAGCATCTTCCCACCTCACCCCTCTGCTTCCCATCGGATGAAGGTCCGTGTCATCACCCCCATCCGGGTACCACCCTCTGCTCCCACCTTGGAGCATTTTGGGAGAAAAACCAGCAGAAACGGGGGTTTTCCCACGCCGCCGCATCACCCTCTGCCTGCCGGGGAGCTGCCACGAAGGACCCAGGGATATTTCCACGTCCCTGTCTCCTGCGGCGTCTCCCTGTGCTCATCTTATTCCACATCTCATTCCTCAGAAACGGAGCCGGTCGGGGTTTTCTTCTTTTGTTTTTTATTATTTTTTTCCTTTTGGAAAGAAAATACTTTTGGGCGAAACCACGTGTTTTTGTGATGTCATTTTTCAGGCACTTAATGGAATATTTTGGTTTGGTGTTTTTTTTTTTTCCTTTTCCACGCGGACTTTGCAAAAACTTTCATGCGTTTGTGGTGAGGGTTTTTTTTATTATTACTGATTTTCCTGAATTTTTATGCTTGCTTTTGCTCTATCCCTCGGAGCGGGATTCGGCGTGTTTCGGTACTATCAGGAAAAGGCGGCAGTGGTGCTTTTTTTGCTGCCTGAAATCCCAATTTCTCCCATTTCCGAATTTCTCCCCATTACCGGGGGAGTGAGGGCTTCTTGGGGGAAAGTGAGTGAAGAAAATTTCTAAATATTAAAAAAAAAAAAAAAAAAAGACTAAAAGAAACAGAAAGGGTTACATGCAAAATAGAAAAGCATCAAAAGAAATACAGAAGAAAAAGAATTAAGGCTGAGAATGACTTTTTTTTCCCAAAAGAGGATAAAAAGCTGAAATAAGACTTTTGGAAAAGTAGGGAATTGCTGAAATCTCTGGAATTAGGACGCTTTCAATTCAGTTCAAGAGGTGCAGAGATGCTACAGGAAGGACTTGTCGCATTTATTGAAAAAAAGTAAGTTTAAAATACCGGCAAGAGGAACAGGTAGTAACGTAGGTGTGAAAAAAGAGGAGAAATATCAAAATATGGAAAAAATACAGAAAAAGAAGAGGAGAAAAAGAAAGCAAAGGACGTATGGAACAGAAAAAAAATGGTGGTGAGAATAGAGAAAGGGATAAATCCAACCATCCTAAGGAAGTACCGGAGCCTGCGGCAGGCAGCGACCGCAGGCAGCACCACGGGAAGCGGGAGCCGAGCCGGCGTCGGATGCGGCAGTGCCGGGAATTGCTGCCGGACCGTTGGATGCAGAAAAAAATAGGAATTAAAAAAAATGCCCGGAGTGGAAGGAATCCTCTCTGGGTGTGTTGGCTCGAGGGCTGTGAAGCTCAGAGGTGTGAAGGGTGGAGGAGAAGTGATGAAGCACAGCGGGATGCAGGATCTGGCCGCGGAATGTGGGATCTGGCCACGGGATGCGGGATCTGGCCATAGGATGAGGGATCCGGCTGCGGAATGCGGGATCCGGCCGCTGAATGCGAGATCCGGCCACAGAACGTGGGATCCGGCTGCAGAATGCGGGATCCGGCCGCTGAATGCG
>NW_009608133.1:1953-3655 GCF_000690535.1 Cariama cristata
TGGATACAGAGCTGCACCATCCCCGTGCCCTATTAAACAGCCCCCGAGGATTGTCCCCGGCTCCGAGCGAGGTGTTTTGGGGACCTGCTTGGCTCCCCAGCCAACCCCGCTGCAAAACAGGGTGTCACCGATGGCACAACCGTGATGTCACCGATGCCACAACCGCGATGTCACCGATGGTAGAACCAGGACGTCACTGCTGGCATAACCAGGATGTCACAACCGTGATGTCACCAATGGCACAACTGGGATGTCACCGCTGGCGCAACTGAGATGTCACTGCTGACACAACCATGACGTCACCGAGGATGTTAATTCTGTGTTTGCATCACGGGGCGGACCCTCCGGACACCCCCCCGGGTTCGGATCCCCAACCCCGCCCCCCCCAAGGAGCTGCCTTGAAGGCAGCACCAGCCCCACTGTGGGCGAAGAAACTTGGTTGAAGGAGCCCCAAAATCTCGTGTTCTTGCCTCAATTTTGGCGGGCGGTCAATGGGAGCTGCTGTTGGGGATGGCTTTTGCCACCCACCTCCAAATCACCCCGGCGATGCGCTAATTATGCATCAATGAGCGTACTAATTACATGTTCCCGTGCAGACGCAGCTCTGCCCTGGGGCTCTCCGGCCAATTTGGGCCAAATTAGCCCAAAAAATCAAGGGCACGGTGAGATGATGTGGCTTGGTGGCTTGGTCACCTCTCCGATGCCAGGTGCTGTGGATGGGGTCACCAAGGGGTGGGGGACACGAGGAAACCCCCTCCCCATCATCCCGCAGAGCCCAGGCCCTTGCAAATGGAAAGCGGGGAAGGGGGAGGAAGAGGAGGGACGAGGATGAAGTTAAGAACCTCCTTGGAGATGCAAATAATTGAATTATTTTAGGAAGACGTGGTGACCGTGTCATGGGGCGCAGGGTCCCAAATGGAGCCACGAGGGACAAAAGCCACCCCAAAATGAGCATTGAGGGCTTCAGCGAGGATATTTGGGGGGAGGGGGGGGGAACCCCACACCGAACTGCGATTTAAGTGAAATTTATATATTTTCTGGTGTTGTCCGTGCTTCCGAAACCGGCGTGGACGTGTCGCTGTGCTGCTTGTCAACGGTCCCCTCCGTGTCCGCTTTCGGGGACCGCCTCGCCTCGTCACCACGGTTCGCGTCTTTTTTTTTTTTTTTTTTTCCGTTCGTTTGTTTGGAATTGCTTTCTTCCCATAAGTAGTAATAAATTAGAGCTTAGCTACCCCGGCGGAGCTGTGGTCCTTTCTGTCGGTGGGCTGAAAAGTGGTCGTTCCTCTTCCATTTGCTCTGGAGGGCTTCGATCCACGTCAAGATCCACTTTTCCCAGGGTATATATATTTTTTTTCCCCCCTTCTTTTCCCTTCAGTTGCGTTGCCCCAATTTAAGGCCCAGTTGCAACTCATCCTGCAGTTAAAAAAATGTGCATTTTTTTTTTTCCAGTGCAAGATTCCCATGAATCCAGGAAAAATGTATCAGGATGGAGGGAAGTGTTGAGCTGAACCCTTTGGTTGTGGTCATTTGGACAGCCAAGAGTGCGGTGACACCAAAAAACCACCTTTTTAACCCCAAAAGGCCACTCCACTTGGACCGTGGGGAGAGTTGGGTCCCAGCACGTCCTTCGGGCTGCTCCAAACGTTTGCTGGTGAACCCCAAGGAGAAGAACTTAAATGAAACTCCAAGGGGGACCCACCAG
>NW_009608133.1:3694-7936 GCF_000690535.1 Cariama cristata
AAGCCAGGCTGGTAGCCCATGGGATGGATCAGCAGGGTCCACGGCCATGGATGGCTGCTCCTCCAAGAAATCCTGCAGAAGGACCAAAATCCCCACGGCTGGGCTTAAATGGAGCCCTTGGGCCACGGGCAGGGGGTGGTGGGGGGGCCCAAGTGGAGATGGTCGGGGTTGTTAACGACTGGAAGTGCCCTCAGCCTCCAAAAGTGTTTTTAGGGTGGCTGAAGGGGTTCAGCACATCTCGAAGGGGGTTCAGGATGTCTCCAACGGGCTTCGGCATCTCTTGAAGGAGTTCAGCACGTCTTGAAGGTGTTAGGCACATCTCCAAGGGGTTCGGCTCATCTTGAAGGGGTTCAGGACACCTCCAAAGGGGTTCAGCATGTCTCGAAGGAGCTCAGCCTGTCTTGAAGGAGTTCAGCACATCTTCTCAGGGGTTCGGCACATCTCCAAGGAGTTCAGGATGTCTCCAACGGAGTTCAGTGTGCCTTGAAGGCGTTAGGCACATCTCCAAGGGGTTCAGGACACCTCCAAAGGGCTTTAGCATGTCTTGAAGAAGCTCAGCATGTCCTGAAGGGGTTCAGGAGATCTCCAGGGGGTTCAGGACATCTTCAAAGGGGTTCGGCACATCTTGAAAGGTTTCAGGATGGCCCCAGTAGGGTTTAGCATGTCTTTAATGGGTTCAGCACATCTCCAAGGGCTTCAGGACATCTCTAAGGGGTTCAGATTGTCTCCAAAGGGGTTCAACACATCTCAAAGGAGCTCAGCATGTCTTGAAGGGGTTCAGCACGTGTCCAAGGGGTTCAGCACATCTTTAAGGGGTTCAGCACAAGCTCAGCATGTCTCCAAAGGGGTTCGTCACATCTCCAAGGGGTTCACCACTTCTCAAAGGGTCTTGGCCGCTTCCCAGGTAGCTCCCTGGGGAGATGCAAGCAGCACCAGCACCTTGGAGGAGGCATCAGGGAGGAAGAGCAGGCCCCCTCCTCCCATGCCATGGGTTGGGGGACGGCTGAGCACCCCAAGTCAAGTACAAGACCCCAGGGCACACTGCTCCCTCAGCCACTCTCCCCATGCCCACCCTGGGGACAAGGAGCCGGCGTTGGCCCCATCAGCCCCCTCCATGGGCCAGAGACCCCTGGGGACAACCCCATTTTGGGGTTCAACCCAGGGACACCCCCCCCTCCCCTCCGAGCCCTCCTAGAGTTGGCTTTGCCGGAGCAGAAGGTTCTGAGGAAACATCTGCGGGGTGGGGGAACGGTGCCAGGAGGGGAACGGGTGGGGTCTTTATTTTTAGATCGATATTAAATTTCTGTTGTCTTAATTAAATTGCTGCCGGGGCTGGGGGGAAAGGGGTCGGCATGGAACATGTCTATGTTCCTACTTTTCTTTGGGAAAGGTTTTAATGAATAAGCGTCTTAATAAATGCATGAAAAGAAGACGTAAGAATTATTTTTTTTTAATGCTGGAAAGCCAGTTACAAGTTAATTGTGGTGGCTGGGCTACAGGATAATTATAAAAGTGGAACAAAATTGAATAAATCTGAAGTCTTAATCTGGGGAAAAAAAAAAAAAAAGAGGATGAAAAGAGGTATGGGGGAGCAACATCGAACCACAAGATGCTTCCTCCATAGCGGAGCATGAAAGCAGGTCTTCAGTGAGCAAAAGGAGGTGCTGCTTCTTTGAATGAATAGTCAATATATGGGAATAAAACCTCTTTATTTTTTTTGTTAGGACAAAAAAAAAAATAATCTGAAAAATCTGACGAGTATAAGCCGAGAAGCTTAAAAACCTGGCAAGAAAATGGCCGTAGAGAATAGTAAAATGATAAAGCTGCCGTGTCCTGCCTCCTCCGCGGGAGCGAGAGCCGCAAAGGCGTTTCTGGCACGCCAAAGATTTGCCTGCAGCGTCCTCCTGACCCCAAAGGTTTCCCATGGGTCGCTCCCTGAAGGGCAAACCCCGACCGCTCCGCCGAATGCCTAAAATAGCCGGCGAGGTAAAGCCATACTGGGAGGGGGGTGACAAGTCCTGCCCAGGAGCAGCTGCAGAAGTTGCTCCTGTCTTGGGTTTCTCCACGTGACACCAAGACGAGCCCGTCTCTTTGTTCCTTACAGCTCCGGAAAGTCAAACACAACGATGGACTCTCCGATCAACCCAACATCCCTATGAACAGGGCAACCACGCCGCTCCTGAAGCATCTCCTCCATCTCCTGCCTCACCTGGAATCATGGAGAAGAGTTTGGTTCCATCGAGGTTTTGGCTCCACCAAGGTTTTGGCTCCATCGAGGTTTTTGGCTCCATCGAGGTTTCGGCTCCACCAAACCCTCCTTACAAGGCACCGTGAAGCAATTTCCATGCCCCCTTGGGACCTTCTGTGTCCCACCTCATCTCAGGGATAGAGACCCCCAGTCCTTGCAGCACATGGACCACCCCGTACAGCTGAGGCGGCTGTGGAGACCCTCTCGCCGAGGGAAGGACCATCCCGTGCCCCAGAAGACGTAGAGCTCCAGCACACATGGTGCTGTTCCTTCGTGCGTGTGGGGTGGCCTCTTGCACCCCTGGGATCTGCAGCCAGGTCCTCCCGACAGCTCCAAAACTGGGGGAATCTCGCCCCATGTGCCTGCCAACATCGCCTAGGACTTGGGGACACCTCACCATGATGGCCATCACCCAGGACTTTGTGGATCTGATGGCCCCAAAGGCTTAGAGAGTCTGGAAAACCCACCTGGACATCATTTTTCCCACTCATCCTGGTGGATCTCCAGGGGTTTTTTGGTGGAAACACCAGAAGGAATAAATCAGAGGTGCCCTACGCTTCTTGGGTTTGAGCACCAGCCCCCAAAATCCCATTGAGCTCCTTCTCCCTGCCCAATTTTGGGGTGATCTGGGTGGGAGGGGGAGGGCTGCTGCCTGACACCCACCACCATCAAGCCAGGAAAGGTGTCACTCGCTTCCTCCGTCCTTAGTGGGAAAGCTGGAGCTCCTGGTGACGGATGAGGGAGGAAGTCTCACTGAAGCTCTTCCTGCAGCTCAAGCAGGTGAAGGTCTTCTCCCCGGTGTGGGTCCTCTGGTGCCGGTGCAGATGAGAGAGGCGTCCAAAACCCTTCCCGCACTCACGGCTTCTGTAGGGCTTCTTCTCGGTGTGGATCCGCTGGTGGGCGATGAGGTTCGAGCTATCATTGAAGCTCTTCCAGCACTTGGGGCAAGCATAGGACTTCTCACCCTCATGGGTCCTCTGATGGGAGAGGAGGTGGGAATGGAGGCTGAAGGTCTTCTCGCACTCGGCACAGCCGTAGGGTCTCTCCCCGGTGTGGATCCGGCGGTGCTTGGTTAAGTCCGAGCTCTGGCTGAAGATCTTCCCGCAATGGGCGCAGGTGTAGGGCTTGTCTCCGGTGTGGGTCTTCTGGTGGATCAGGAGGACGAACCTATAGGTGAAGCTCTTCCCACACTCAGGACATCCGTAGAGTCTCTTTCCAGTGTGGACCCGCTGGTGGGTGAGAAGGTTGGACCTCTGGTTGAAGCTCTTCCTGCAGTGGGGACAGCTGTAGGGTCACCTGTGGGTGTGGGTACGTCGGTGGGCGATGAGGTGGGAGCTGCGCCCGAAGATCTTTCCCCCACTCAGAACACTTGTAGGACTTCCCACCGGTGTGGACGTGCCGGTGGGTGGCCAGGGATGATCCACAGGGAAAATTTCTCCCACCCTCCCCGCAGACGTCACCATCTCCTGCGATGGGACCCCCTGTCCGTGCACGGTTCCCCATCCTACCACCCCTCGTCTCCTTCTCTACCCATTTCCCAGTCCCGGGTCCTTTTTGGGGCATCTTCATCCTCTCACCGCCTCCATCCTCCTCACCAGCCGTGGTCCCATCACCTGCAAGAACAGATGTGCGGATGCGGGGGTCCCAAGGCGTCCCACCAAGGCCCCCGCACGTCCCCAACGGATGGAAGTTTGGAGTCAAGACCCGGAGATGATCCATCCATCCAACCAGCCAGCTCAAGCAAGGTCTTCTAGACCCATGTCCATGACCTTGAGTATCTCCAAGGGTGGATCACCTCCAGGAAGCCTCTTCCAACCTTCTTCCATCATGGAATCTCTCAAGGTGGAAGGGAGCCGTAAGGATCGTCATGTCCAACTCCTTGCAGGAGGACAGTGCCCCAAAAATAAGCGTTGTTTTTTTAAGGTTTAAGCAAAATGTGATGGTTTGTGGGTTGGTGGTTTTTTGTTTTTTTTTTCCTGATTTGTGCCCGGATT
>NW_009608134.1:0-14234 GCF_000690535.1 Cariama cristata
AGTATTCAAGGTGCGGCCTCACCATTGCCAAGTACAGGTGGATGATCACTTCCCTGGTCCTGTAGCCACTCTATTTCTGATACAGGCCAGGATGCCATTGGCCTTCTTGGCCACTTGGGCACACTGCTGACTCATATTCAGCTGGCTGTTGAACCACACCCCCAGGTCTTTTTCCGCTGGGCAGCTTTCCAGCCACAAGGCTGTAGTGTTGCATGGGGTTGTTGTGGCTGAAGTGCAAGACCTGGCACTTGGTCTTGTTGAACCTCATACAGTTGGTCTCGGCCCATCGATACAGCCTGTCCAGATCCCTCTGTAGAGCCTTCCTACCCTCAAGCAGATCAACACCCCCACCCAGCTTTGTGTCTTCTGCAAACTGACTGAGGGTGCACTCGATCCCCTCGTCCACATCATCAATGAAGATGTTAAACAGAACTGGCCCCAACACTGAGCCCTGGGGAACACCACTTGTGACCGGCCGCCAGCTGGATTTAGCTCCATTCACTATCACTCTCTGGGGTCAGCCAGCCAGCCAGTTTTTCACCCAGTGAAGGGTATGCCTGTCCAAGCCGGGAGCTGCCAGGTTCTCCAGGAGAATGCCATGGGAGACAGTGTCAAAAAGCTCAAAGTCATTGTTGGAGACTTTCCCTGGGGTGGAGATCAACTGCAGGACATCTATCCCTGGCCCCCTGTGCACAGCAAAAGATGCAGGTAGGTGGATTTTATGTACAACGCAACACCTGTGGTATGCAGGCATCCTCATGGCCAGTTCTCACCATCAGCACTGTGAGAAACCAATGCTGCACTTCAGCCAAACCAGAGGATTGGAGCTCCTGGAATCAATGATGAAGCCCAACATCTAACCAAGAAATAAGCTGAAATGGGAATCAGACCATTGTGAAGAATCAGAAACCTGACTAAGGAGTTCAGGACTTAACGCAACCTAGAAAGGGTAATTGCACAGATCCTCCTCACCCTTGCAATGGGCTACAAAAACAGAAATAAATTACACAAATGGTCATTTTTTAATAGACTTGGGCTCCTGCAGCAGGTCCCTGTGCCTGGATCTTCTCCTCTGATAACATCCCGACATCAGGCACCATGGTAGCAGTTGCATGTCACAAAATTTCTTTTCTTCAAGAAGCACTAATGAAGTGAGTGGACTTAGCAGACACAGAGGCACCATAGACCACGGTATATTGGCATCAGTAGATAAAGTTTGTTTCAGTTGACCCACAGAGATATAAGGACTGACAAGAAATCTGCTGAAAGAGGAGAGCAGAGCCATGGGCGTAGCCCAGAATCCAATTCAGTCATATGAAGGGACTTCAGAGTAACAGGCAAGGAAGAATGGAAAGGAGGAAAATGGTCAAACCCAGGCACTTTGAAGTATCAACTCAGTGAGAATTAAACTTTCAGGGCAATTTCTGTGTTGTGGATAACAGTCTTTCAAGTGGTCAACCATCCCCCCTTCCAAATAACAGCCCATAAATCACTCAGAAATCACCATCATGGGAGCCAGGGCATATGAAAATAATGGTAAAATTTAGCAAGGGCAAAAGGAAAGGATGCTAGCTAGAAGCAAATCATTAGCCTTTCCAGAGAAGATAACAAAATGAGGGATAAAGAAACAGAGCAGAATGAAGACAGAGAGGAGGAAGATAGAAGGTGTGAGAGAATGCTGTGCCAGTGTGCAGCTCCCTTCCACATTATAGACAGGCTTGGAAGAAGGAAAAAAGCAGGAACAGAACAAAAATAGGTCAGGGAATTAAGGATGTGGGAAATTTAGCCTACTTGAAAGTGACATATCTAGGGATCATGACCTGACAGCAGTGGGATGGGATGGTGGGAGAAGAGAGAATAGGAAGAGCAGCTAAAAGAGCAGGAGAGGGGGTACCCAGGCACCAGTGGGACAGCTTTCACCAGAAAAGCGTTACAAAAATTTTACTGAATAGCCTTGTATGGGCATCTGAGGGTTTATCACAGCTTGGCAGTGGGTGTGGGAGGGTTTTTTTACCCTTACTATAAAATGCTGGTGTATAGATCAATTTTCCTCAGGCCAAGTCAAGGTGAACTGGTTGAAGCCACTGTCTGAGCGTCACCGGTCCGTCCGTGCTCTGGTGGACCCCAATAGCTGGGAGAGGTGAAGGCAGGGAAATGCCAAGCAAGCATGTCCTTCGTGCTTGGGAGTAGTCAAGAAAATGAAGTGAGATGGGAAGAACTGAGGTCCCTGTGGAGGGTACAGGCTTTGTACAAAAATAATGGGCAAAGTCAGAGAGGTGAGATTTGATGAGGACAGAGATGTCAGGTCAGTGAGATGAAGGCTATAATTGAATACAGTGAGGTGGTAGCAGAGGTAATTAGGGCTCAGTAAGCTGCAAAGGGCACAAATTAAATGAGGATAAAACAGAAGTTAAAGCACAAAGACAGTCAGCGTGCTGGGTTTCTTTGCCAACGGCAATCTGGCTGATGAAGATCAATTAATTGAATTCAAAGAGCTGGGATGAGCCAGGCCTCCTGGGAAAACAGACTTTGGGTTGTAAAGAGGAAGAATAGAGCTGGTGAGAGAACACTGGGTGGTACTAAACAAAAGTAATTTGGGCTCAAAAGAAGATAAGAGGCAGCTGCCCTGAAAGGGGAAATTAGGAGACACTGCTGGCAGTTCAGGGAGGAAAATGCTGAGAGAATTAAAGTTTGAGAAAAGAATCAGATAGCAGGAAAACTGAAGAGAGGAAAGGTGAGAAGAGCACTACCAGAAGTGGGAAGAATGAGGAACATTAATTTGTTTTGTTGACATGTTGCCAGACTAGAGAGGTGGGTAGTCGGACACCTCACCAAACCTAGCAGCACTCCTCTAGTCGGTGGCCAACACACTCTCCCGATGAGCAACCAGTGGAGCAGCATCCCATTCAACACTGTTTCACCTGCTTTCCTCCTCCCTTTGCACTGAAGCCATGAGGCATGTTAAAACTGCCAGATGAAAGATACAGTTTCATCCTTCCTGTTAAACCATGGAAATTATCAACTGGAAAGCACTGATTGTAATTTTCAGGATTTCTCTCTTCTCTACCTAATCCTGCTGGGGAAGGTCTGGCTTTATGGTCAGAAATTTGGCTGCACTAAGCTGTTTCCCAACCCTTCCCAGGCATATGTCTTGTCAGAAAACAAGATGCAGGACTCCTCTCCTCCACCACTTGGTGCCAGGGAGGCTCTTAGGTTGGTGCTGGGCAGGTTGGGGGTGGTGTGTCTGCTGGACAGCATGGCTTGACAACACAAGTCTGGCTGGGCTCTCTAGTGCTGTGTGAAGATGTCTGGCTTTGAGAGGGCTCTACCTCCATCTTTCCCATCAAAAACAACCAGAGCTCTTTGAAGATCAAGTTCTGCCCTTTGTCAGAGCGCATACTAGAAGGAGGTAACTTTTAGGTGGATGAAACTTGGGTCTTATGGGTGTGATTGACCAGGACCAGAAAGTAAAGTGGTTATAAACAGATCTGTCCCAGTCCTCACATGTTGGGTCCATTCCTCCCACCTGGATCTCAGCCCAGTAACCTTCAGCAACTTCTGGGTCTCACCAGACTCTGCACCCTTCAGAGTCTGTAAGAAATGTCTCCTTCCTTCCCTTTGAAGGCTTGAACGTGGGTCTGCTCCCTGACTCCCTTCAGCTTTTCCTGGTCACCTCTTCTTCTACAGCCCCTTTGCATGTCTCGCAGTCCCTATACATTGCGTCCTTCTCACATCAAGGAGGGGTTCCTCAGTTAAGTGAGCTCTGCTGTTGGCTGGGAAGGAGCAGCTCCTCACTCCCAGGGTCCTCCCTGACCCAAGGTGTACCGTCCTGGACAAGGTGATGAAGCTGTCTGTTTTCGTGCTGCTGCACAGCTCTCCACACTTTGACACCTAACAACAGCTAAATGCAGAATTAATCCCCAAACTTCTTGAGCTCATGTTAATTAGATTTGAAATCTGGAAGGACAACACAGTGTTGAGATTTTTCATAATCCCAATTCAAATAAAGATAAAAATAGCCCTTGAGAAAGATATTTTTCTGTGGATATTTACACACTTCCCTGCACTGTCCATCCAAGAGGTGCAGTGAATGGAACTGATCCTAATTCTGCCAAAGACTGATGGTGGATATAAGCCAAATGTAGAACTGAATTTACCAACTGAGTGAAATCTGCCAAAGGTGATGGAGACCCTTCCTTTCATTTTAAATTCTTGAGAGGACGCAGAGTAGGTTTGTTTTAAAACCATCTTTTTGGTTGATTACAAGACACTTTCCCACTGTGGAATTGTAGATAATACTGATTAAAAAAAATAATTTATTACTTGAAGAGTTTATATCCCAGCTAGTGCACAATAAGGATGGAGATAAGGACAAATGGACCCCTGTCTGTGTTATTATGAGAAAGAGAACACTGAGTAGTACACATTTGCTTTGTCTGCAGACTAGTTACTGCTGTACCTGACCACCTTCATAAAGCACTCTTAGATATGCTGATTGAGCACTTTATTAGCTGTATCAGTACCTGATGTTCATTTTATTATTATTATTTCATTTTTTGAGTCAAATGGGCTGATCTATAGCATAAAACCAACATGGCCATGAACTGTTCATTTATTATACGGATCCTGGTAATATGAAAATAGTCAAGAGAGATGAAGCTCCCACTAGGCCAGGAGTTGTACACATAGAGAGCATGCAAACCTTGCCAAAAGAGTTCCCAAACCCAGGAATTATTTTCTCTTTTTTCTCTTTCTTTTTCTATTTTGCAGGCTGGGAACTCAGGCACAGAAAGGATTAAGCATTAAACTATCTGTTTAATGGCTGCAAAGCCTCCTCAGTGAAGATCAGGTAAGATGATAGAAAGCCAAAGAAGAACATGGCTAAGATCTGACCTGAGAAACATGTCAAACAAAACCAGATATTGCTGCTGTTCATTTGGCTGAGTGTGCATGCCCACTATTACAATTTTTGACTTAGTAATTACAGAGTGATAACCAAAATTGGCAGGGCTGGCACTTGCTGCCTCCCCTGGAGAGTGAGACCTGGAGCCTTTCCATGGACTCCCAGCACAGGCTCATCCCCTACAGGCCAAGCTTGACTCAACACTGGAGAAGACTTTTGCGATGTTGTCTGCTTTTTGTCCACTATACAGTGGAAAATTTATGGATTGCATCTGTTTTTTTCTCCTCAAAAACCGGTTTGGGTTTCCAGTACTACTTTGATTAGACTGGTCCAAATTAGGCAATCAGTCCAATTTATATTCCCAAAACAAAAGACAGAAGTGCTCTGACTGGAGTCCATATTTTCTGTCTGATTGCTTTTCATTTCACATTACTTTGTTTTAATTACATTTTAAGATTAAACAAAGGGATTGTAGTTAGTTGCACTCAATCGATAGTGTACAGATTTAAGGGTCATAGGAAAAGGAAAGGAAAAAAGACGGCTAATACCTCATTGTCGACTATGGTTCCTATAACATGTGCAGTCAAGTGCTGAATGAGTTTTAATAGAAATCTGGCTTGATTGTGATTAAAGGAAGAATTTGGTGAATTAATTCTTCAGCTCAAAAGTATGAGCTTTTCATTTTTTTTTACATGTATTGAGCCTAAAAGAGCTGATTCTGCAAAGCTTTCATGACCTCACTGATTGCAACAAATTACAAGATGGATGGCCTGGATTTTAAAGTATCAGTATGCCGCAGCAGCTGGCCAAGTATGTCTTAGCTCAACAAGGAGGAGATGGGGAGGAAGGGGACACATTATGGATTTTATGATTCCTTTCATTAAGGCAGTAAAAATCCTGCTTGACTAGACAATAAGATCTTTTTTTAAATTAATAAATAACAAAAACAGAGCTAGCACTTACTTGCTTTAATATTCTTTAATTAATAATAAAAGCCGTTCCTTTTCTTTATTCTCATTCTCAACAGCATTGAGAAAGATTTGCACATAATCAATATGGTACCAACAGTCCCCCAACTCCTTTTTTGTTTTCGCTCTGGTACGGTTTCAAGAGAGATGCTACCCAGAATGACCAGTAAGATCTCAAATGGTGCTGTCACAGACGAACTGGTGGGGAGCAGAGTGGCTCACAGTACGTAGAATGGCTGAGGGAATTTGTAATGTTATACTGCATCTTGCACAGCTCTTACATTAGTGCTCCTAAACAATCTTTGCTGTGTTGTAATGAAAAAAAAAATATCTGCACCTAGTGGAACAGACTTCAAAGCTGCAGAGCATGACAGGGTGATACTTATGAGGAAGCAACAATTTCCCAATGTTCAGATCTTGTCTTGAGGTCCAACAGATGTCATGCTAGTGGTTACAGAGTGAACTTTATGATCTCAGCTTTTTAAAAAGAAAGCCCTGTGAAATTCCATACAAAGCAAGCAGTCTGTCCCAGAAATGCATCATGACGTAATCTTTAACTGCACCTCCAGACAGTTTTTTCCATGTGTGTCTCATTAAATGATGCACAAAGAGGGAGACATATGGCTGTAATTTTCGAAGTTCTTTACATCTGGATTTGCAATCTTAAAAATTTCTGACATATCTTTCATCTTAGGAAACAGGTACAACAAATCACAGTGTCTTCTTGCTCTGAGTTCTCTTTAGGCATAAAGATATTGAATAAAGGGAGTTAAACAAACTAATTTAAACACTTACAAAATCCATGAGAATCTAAAGCAAGAAGAGGAATAATACCAACAGTTCTTCCTGTCCAAACCTTTGCTGACATTGAAATCATTTCTCTGACAGTAAACACATTAGCATTTTTTAAGAGCATGAACCTGCTCACAACTAATTGGGCATTAACCTGCTCATAACTAACTGACCATTAGCACCACTGACCATGAAGGTCAGCAGTAAGCATCAGGCACCTTGAGGATGCTGAGAGTTCTCCAAATGAACTGAAATATCAATAGCTTATATGATGAGGCCCTCACTGCAAAACCTAACGAGAGTGTTTAGTTAGATGTACTTCATTGGCTTGACGGAGTGTATCTATCTCCTTTGCCTGTCAAAGGAGTAGAGGTTACTAGCTGCGCCTAGCTACATGAACCCAACTGCAGACATCAAGTGACTTCTGCATTTCTGTGGAGGTGTCTAATTCCTCTCCCCTTTTCCACTCTAATGAACAATTAGTTGATGGTATAAAACGGCAACTCTGTGGCTGAGGAGGGAAAAGAAATGTCAGGACAAAATATACAATTATATCATGCTAGAAGAAGAAAATCAAAATCTCCTTCTGAGTTTTATGAAGAATATCGTGCACTAAACAGGAAACAGAATAGAAAGGGTTTTTTTACTCCATCCCATTCAGGTTCTTATACCACCCTTATTCCTCAAAACCTGAGTTTGGCAACTGAATTTAGGTAATTTTCATGAATGGAAATTTGGGCTGAAGAGCCTTCCAGGCAAAAATTAAGTGATGCAGCCTCTCTCTGGGACCCTGTTAGGGTTCCCAGATGACAGAGTTGTGATACCTTTTTCTACAGTGCTTGGGGAGGAGGACATTCTTTACTTTCTATTCTCTGTACAAAGAAAGTTTAGTAATTTAGGGTGATTGCATTTTTTTATTCTTGTGCCCACCAGAGTGATGCACAGAATTCAATACACAGTTGCAACCTTTCCCCACAATTTTTATTCTGTACTAGCCCAGTAAAATCTTATAGAAATATTATTTTTAATCAGTCCTGTAGTTTTTAGAGACACTCCTACAGGACACTGCTGACTCTCAGTTCAGAGTGAGTGACTGGAATAAAGAATGCCACTGCTGAAAGTAGCACTCTCCACATCTCAACCTTAAAAATAGACACAGAGAAAATGAGATATCTGACATTTTCTCATCCCTTATTAGCAATCATAGAGCCAAGGCAACCTGTCTATACACTTTTGTACTAAAGGGTTCAGTTTCCTAAAATCACCTTCTTTTACTTGCTGCTTCTTCCACCTGAAGACTGTTTCCCAGCACTAAACCAAGTAGGATAGCACAATTCCACTGTACAAATGACAAAACAGAAGGACCTTTCCACCTCCCACCCAAAGATCTTTCACAGATGAGGTCTTCCAAAACACTTGCTCCATCAGACCTAATGAAGTGACTTACAGCTAATGAAGTGATATTGGCGTCACAAAATAATACAGTTGAGTAAATTTTTAAAAAAGAAAGAGAATGAGTTGGTAGAATAGGCATCAGCTTTGCAAAGCCTGAAAGGTTTAATGGTATTTTAAAAGCCTTTTTTTGTTGAAATGACAAGGAAACCCAGCCAATTTCAGATAAAACCCCCTTTTATGTAAAGTTGCCACCTCTCCCTACTAGAGCCATATGTTCCATTAAACTAAGAACGCAAAGGGCTCCCAGTGGACAGATATTAGCCTAGTTTTGAACCAGGGCCCAAGGTTGTTGATGGATTATTCTAGCCGTCCACCCTTAGATTTTCAATAGGGCACATGCAAAGGGAAACTTCTTCACCAAACCTTACCTCGCTGCAGCAACATATATAGTACTCAACTGCAGTGAGGAACATTCATCTATAGATTCTGCACTATGCATTTAAAACACAAACAGTGCTTAAACAAATGGGCTCAAGTTAATTAAATCAATAGCCCAAGCAAATTACTTTTTCAAGTGTAAGTTTTATTAAGCATTACTTTACCTTACCGGGAGTCTATTACCAGGATAAGGAAGTAGGCAAGGTAGTGAGCTGAACACAAAGCACTGAGCCTCCTGGGACTTTCTTTTTCTATTTGCCCAATACACTAGTACTAAGCCTATTACTCAATTAAGTGCTTTATACAACATCCTCTCCTTGTTTACCTAAACTAATATAAAACAAGATCGCTAATGAGATGCATTGCACTTAGACTTTTATTTATACAAGAAGTAGAAAAAGAAAACAAAACTAAACAAACAAATCCTACCAGAGTTACGTCATTAACAGGTGGTTTTATTAAGACTGTGTAGAAACGTGAGTATAGCATGTCAGCTCATCCAGCAAAGTGATGGAGTTTTCACCTCTTTCCTGCTGTGTTGAGCAAGAGGTACAGGTTAAACTCGTATTCCCTGTAGGTCCCTCTCAGGATAGTTATGAACAGCTGCCCCAGCGAGAAAGAGGAGTCCACCCTTTCACATGTGACTGACTAAGCGAGAAGTGAAGACCTCATAGTTCTAGGGAAAGGTAGGGCTACCAGGCACTAAGGCTTTGGATGCCTACAGTGAAGATCTTTAAAGCTGAACTTACCACTCCTGTGTTTTTGCATACTTAATGGACATGGTTCATCTGATCCATTCTGGACATCTGCTTCATGGCAGACACCACTGAAGATGGAAAGAGCGTAAGTACAAGCAGATCCATCAAGTGTGCAGGTGGTGCAGGCACTCAGAGACCCAGAGGCCAAAGCAACTCAGGGACAAGCTGGAGATGCAGGAATACTGAGGCTGACAGGAGAGGAAGCCCCATTTCACTCTTTACAGCAAATCAGTCATAGTGCAATCGTAGGGACTCATGCAACACATTGAGCTTTGAGGAGAGACACATTAATGAACGAATGGCCACCACAGTTCAGACATTCATCATGATTCCCATCGTGCTTAAATCCAGCTGACGGGATTGATGTTTCTTCTTCTCTTGTGGCAATTAGTATGCATGTGGATTGCATGTTCTTCTACTGATCAAATGTAGCTCCTCTCCCCAGTTGTGCAACCTTCAGAATAATGTGGAGGTTAACCTGAAGAGGGGCATTGAGAATACATAGTTGTGGAGCACTGGAGGGAGAATTAAAACAGTCAGTACTAGCCCTTCAGCAAGACATTTGTTGGCCAACCAAATTAGAGCAGAAAGGATTTCTTGAGGGTGGTGAATATTTCCTTTAAAACTACCTGCTCGTATTAACTTCTACAAATTTATCAGCCGTACATTTCTTCTCGGAAGATAAAACAGGGAAAACAGCTTGCCTTGACAGATTATTGCTTTCTTGATTTAAAGTAAGGAGTCACACAACTTCTCACACTTCTCAGTCCTAAATCCCGCTTAAGAGTTTTGGGTTTGCAATCAAGCTGGGTGGGTATAGGCAGTAAGCATGCATTTTAGATGTTCTTCAATCTCCAAGCAATCACCTTGCAAGCTATTGCAAAGGTGTCCGCTGCTCAAGGAAAAAGCAGGGGTCAGACAAGCTCTCCAAATCCAAAGCTGACACTGAATGGGACTGGCTGACAATTCAGTCCCCATTCCCTCTGCCAACCAGCCCCAACAGTCTTGGCCACAAGAATGATGAGCTGAAATTACCACCCTGTCAGCATCATCTCCTGTTGCAATACCACATGCATTCAGGTCACCTGCTGAAAAAAAAGTGCTATATTTATTTATTTTAGATCCTCTGGAATGTAGGAGGTGGGAAAAACTGAAGTCCTCTGGAAAACCTCCTCACGGCCAAGAAATTGGTGGTAGCAGTACCAACCTCTTTGGTGGCACCAACACCATCTTCTTTGGCATGAGAGCCACAAGAGTCTACCAAGAGTTCTGGGAAGGGTGGATAGCATAAGGGTTTGCTGGAAGCCCCTGAGTAGTGCAAGAAAGATGGTTTTCAGGAAGTGGGGAATGGAAGAATGAAAACGAATTTGAAATGGGTAGCTGGATCTCTGAATTTAATACACCAGGGGTAAGGGCAAAAGTGAAATACAGATGTGGTGAGCTGCAACCCTAAGGAAAATAAGGGGTAGGGGTGAGGGGAAGATGGATTTGGTAACCAGGAAGGAAGCTGAAGGTCACAAGAGACTTTGTTGAGGGAAGTAATGAATCTAAATTGTCTGTGTGAATGCTTGGGTTGGAGCACTAAGGAAAACTAAAACAGACACATCAGCACTTAAGGAAGGGACTCAAAAATCATAACATTCCTCTTGTACAAAAATTTCCAAATTACCTAGTAAAATTCTTTCCAGGAATGGGAGGCAGAAGAGCATGTAGCAGTGGAAAGAAGGAGTTTTCTTAAATAATTATGACAATGTAAGAGCTAGTTTCTTCCCCAGCTTCAGAAAAATAACTCCACAATGTGGGGAAGCAAATTGGTCAGCCACCCAGAGCTACTCACCCATCCTTATTTCTTCTCTGTGCTCTTCTGTATTTTCTGAGTGACAGTACACGAAATGGCTCATGTAAATAAAGTGCAAGCACTTAACTGAAATAGCCTTCAAGTGTAGTTAGTGTCACTCATGATATGCAGCAGTGAGTTTGGCAGAAACTCAGATCATTAACAAAATTTAACCCCCTACTACAGAATGCCTTTGGGCTCTCAACAGTCATCACCATCTAATGCTGGCTGTCTGCCTGTCAATAATTAAAATGCAATCTAAGAAATAATGGGAAGTTACTACTTCTGGATGCTTTCCTGATAGCTGAGCATCAGTTGCCTTGTTCTGAGCTGTGGGAGTTTTTAGGCAGCTGCTACCCTTGAGCGAGGAAACAGTGAGGTTTGGAAAAAGTGCTGCAGACAAGGAGAGGAGGCACAGCTCCTGTGGACAGGTTTTTCTTTCTACCTGATGGTCACCAAAGTTTTGCCTGAGGTTTGGTAACTCTGTGACCCATTTCACTGGCTAAGTGGTTCCTCAGGGCCAAGCGCACCCAGATGTTTATGTGCCAGTGCCCCAATGAGCAGTGTTTGATTAGAGCACTCAGGTAACTGGTGACAACAACCTCGATGGCTAAAACTCAAACATAACGTGAGCTATGGGCTATAGGAGAGCAGGGGTTGTGTGCAGCATAACATTGACAAAGGGGATGTATACTGAGCCCCTGAAGAAGTGGGAAGGGAGTTTCCCTGACTTCCAGGAGAGGGAGGGACTCCCTCTTCATCCCACCTGGATGTGATTGAGAGTGATTTCCCTCCGGGGAGAAGGGATAGGGCACAGGCTGAGGAGCTGGGTGGGAGGCGGATCTCAGCAGCAGCCAAGCATGCAGAAGGGGTTGAGTTTATTTTTCATTAATGTGCAGAATTCCTTGAAGTAAGGACTAGGGAAAGCCCTTGCTCACAGCATCCTTCTATTATGTTAAATGACACCTCTTACTTTCCATCTGTATTTACACTGCTCTAATGTCAGGCTGTCACGCAGACAAACTGTACACATTTGGTGCTTAACTTTTCTTCATAAATCCTGCTGTATAGCCCTTATTATTATCCATGCTTGAATTCTGTGCAGTCCATCAGTGTGTTCCAGTTATGACCTGCCCAGGGAGACCAGAAAATTCAAGGCACACCAGCTCGGGCAGAGTGGAGGCAATGCCTCTTCGTCCCATGGGTCCCTGCCACAACATCCACGCCCTCACTCCCACCCCTTCCTACTACTTCTTAAGCGCTTGGTCCTTCCACTGAATCTGGGGTTTGTGCCAGGGTTTTTTTCTCTAAATTGCCTCTCATTTCATTTTTCTCTGTCCCATTTTCCAATCTCCCCAATTTGCTGTCTCAAAAGTTTTCACAGTTGTAGAATGTCACTGTTCCCTGGTACAGGGGCACAACTGTGTGTCCCTCCCTCCTTGGGAGGACACAGCGCTTACCTGCCTCTCTTGTGAATCTCTGGCACCCAAATTTGCTGCCATCAGGTGCTTTGGTAAATTTGGTTTTGGGAAGGAGGAACGCCGACATGACTTGTTTGGACTGTTCCTACTAGAACATGCCTTTTCCTTCTGCTGCTGCTGCAGGGCGACTGTCCAGCATGGTTTCATTAGGTCTAAGCACTTTAAAATTCTGTATTAAACTCCTAGTACAGACTTACTTAACACATGATTAAGGGACTAAAAGGAAACTGCTGCAACAAGCATTTTTCTTTCACTAAAGCCTCTATAGAAAAAATTGATAAGATGTCAAGTTTTTCCTTTAACCTATTTATCTTCCCTGAACAGTTAATAGTAAGATCATCTCGAATAACTAATCCACAGCCCTGAAGCAGAAGCTATCATTTATTTTAGCATTTGCATTTAAACAAAATTATATTAAAATTCAACATGATATGTAATCCAATAACCTACGGTAACGTAATTCTAGTCCATGTAGCAATCATTCCCACAAATAATCTGACCATACACGACCAGCACAATTTATAGCAAGTTTTATTGTATTTACTGTTACAGCATGACTGAAGTCAGTAATGAAAAGAATAAATGCTCTTGGCTTTAAAGAACTGATTAGCTGAACCTCAAGCATTCACTGGCGAAAATTTCATTTGCCTTAGTACATCAGCTTTTTATATCATCAAGTCTTCTGATTTTTACTGGATTTTTACTGAAACACCAATATGTATTTTTGACAACTATTTGAGGGAATTCACTATCAAAGTTTATTTATTAGTGAAATACAATCCCTGGTAGGTCAAACAGGACTATCTTTACTCTTACAGAATGTCAAATCAGTATCTCAATTCTCAGAGAGCCGGTCAATCCTGTCTAGTCTTTAATTGTATCTAAATCTAATGACTGAAGACCTCCAGGCCCGGACTTTTCCTGCAGAAAGGGCTTTTTATCAGTGTGGCAGGTCTGCCTAGGAATGACTTACATTACTGTCTCCAGTCTGATGAGAGTACCAGATGGTTTTGTATCAATCTAGAGTATGGCTACTGACTTCAGCACCATGATATGTGTTTGTGCAGGTAAGAGAACAAACCACTGAAAAAAAAGTATACGTATAAGGAAACCATAGAGTGCTGGCAGTAAAGAGGGTCTATTGTCTGCTTGCTCTTTTGTGCTACATTTTTCCTATGCAACCTTTATTGGCTCCACCAAACACGGGCTTGGATGAACTTTTGATCTGACCTTGTATGGTCATTCTCATGTTCTTTTGAATTGTTCATTCAGCAAAGTTTATAGTAGAAACTATTTCACCCCCGTTCAAACTGATAGTCAGCACAGTTTTCCTCATATTACTTGGACAAGTTAACAAACCAGAAAGGTATAAATGGGATATTTTTTTCTTTTTGGGAAAGCTCTTCTGTACTTAAGGCAGCAATTTACATATGAATTGATGGAGTTCTTGCATAAGCTCTCCAGGGACATTCATCTAGCATAGGGCAGCATGAAGTCTGCAAGACCTTGGTAATCTTTAGGATGTTTTCAAGCACCTTCTATAAAATGCTTTTCATTGGAAGACTGCCGTTGGCTGAGTGGGTTTTGGATCAGCCATCAGTATATGTGAAAGGTTTCAATCTTCTGCATTAGTCACCAGGAGAGAAAGACATCAAACTCCTC
>NW_009608134.1:14265-14991 GCF_000690535.1 Cariama cristata
GGAAACACAAATCCTGCACACACAACCTCTGTAACTGTGTGCTGGAACCCTTTGCAGCAATGAGGAAAATTAACACATCAGTAATAAGCCAACAGCTGAAGGCAACTGGCCTTGGCTGCCCCAAGGGGACCCCAAAACAAGCCTGTTATCAAATACACATGCCTGAGCTGGGCATGGTTGAGAGACAAGCTGAAGAAAACAAAAATCACCAATCCCATCCTCCTTGAACTGTGCATCCAAGAAAGTTCCTCTCTAACTATTAATGTTCGGAAAAGTTATGCCAACTTAATATGACAGCCTTATAGTGGGACTTGTCAAGTGGTCTCAATGACAGGAATGTTACCTGTGAGTGCGGCAGGAGCTGCTACCTACATTGAACAGACGACAGGCGCATCACGTGCTTAGTAGCTGAAAAAACTGGTACACGCTGCCTACATCAGCTCAATAGGCCAGATGGGCTCAGCTGTAATGTCAACCTGTCAACACAATGTAGCCTTTCTCCTCATGACTATTTTTTCAGTGAATTGTCTCAACGTGGTAGGCTCTGTGACAGCCCAGGGCAACACATTTCACAAGTTAAGTATTCATCAAATTCTTTCAGCCTTCAGGTTCACATTTTCTTCCTCTGAGTTTCTCACTATCCTCTGTTTTTGAATTACCGAGAGAGACTCACAATCATTTCATGAACGGGGCAGGCTACTGTGGGATATCTGTAAGACAGGGGAC
>NW_009608135.1:0-1868 GCF_000690535.1 Cariama cristata
CCCGACACTGACTTTATTCCTTCCCATCCCCCCCCGTCCCCATCTCTTCCCTCCCTCCAACCAAAAAGCTCTCATGAAAGTTATTTCCTCCCGCTAGAGCTAAACCTGAGCAGCGTGGCCCTCTTTTTGAAAGAATTACACATAAAATTAGAGGCAGTGGCTAAAAACCCAGCGCGGGATGTCACGGACTAGAGAACCGGGTGTGCTTCCATCCCACCCTTGTCTGGCACCTTTCAATCAACAACGAATGGTCCGGGGTCAAAATAAGTTTTCCAGTGAGAAAAATGCTCGGCTATAATAAAATCTTACATCGCGGGGGGGGAGGGGGGGGTGTTAACAAATCATTTAAGAAAACAATTTATGCTTAAATAGTATTTCTTTTAAAATAAAATCGGGGTTTGCAAACCGGGATCTGATTTGAGAGGCATGAATTCTATTATATGTACAATTTAATCATGGGGTATTTAAAATAGACATTTCCATCTAAAATCCAATCAGAAATCAACACCGTACCTCGAGGCATTAAGATGATCATCTCCATTTTGCATTTGTAAACTGGTAGAAATAAATGTGGCTTGTGGATACCAAGAGGTCAAGTACGGCTGCTCAAATATTTTTCTTACAAAATGACGGATTTATTAGACAAATAAGTAGCCCGGCTGATGCAAAACCCCCAGTGATTGAATTTTGACGTTGAGTCAACAACAACTCGAACTACATCAGTGCTCCAAGATTTAGTTATGATGGTAGAGATTACTGAACAAATAGGAGGCAGAAATGAATACAGATTTCCTAGGATCTGCCCCTGGCACCCTCTTCTTGACATTCCCCTCCATATGCTATCCCTACTCACAGGGTATTCTAATTAAAGGACTGGGCTATGTCTTCTAATTTTACAAGAACTTTTAAATAATTAGTCTGGTGTGTGTTAAAAGGGAAAGCTTCAGACATAAGGGGATTTCAGTCCCTTCAGGACCTCTCCCCGGCTTTGCAGTTATCACAGTCCCTTCCGTGAGGAAGGGTGGAAAACGCCTCTGATTTGATTGCAGAAAGAGATGAGCCCTGATCAAACTGCCGTATGCAAACACGGGCGTCCTCCGCTCATTTCCAGCCCATTCACAGAGGGTGGTTTGGGGTCTTTTGTTTTGTTTTGTCTGGGATCTTGGTGCGAGATTTTTTTTTTCTTTTTTTTTTTTTTCTCCCAGTGGAAGGGAATGTAGAGGGTTCAGCATCCCTGGGAAAATCTGCCCACGGATCCCAAGCGCCTGTGGAACAAGGTTGGGCTGCAGCCTGCCCAGCCTCGACAGGGGAGTTTTTTGCGGGTTGAACCTGCCCCCTCCCTCCTTCTGCCCTCCCTCTCTCCTTTCCCCCCTCCCCAGCCTACAGGTGTATGTATCTAAGAGAGTCCCCCGGCCTCAGCCTTGTCAGCCGGCGGGGAGCTGGGCATGTGCTGCAAAGCCTACGTGAGCTGTGGGGAAGCGATGTTATTCTTGCTTTATTTCTTCAGCGCTTTGGAGCGTTGCTTTCACTTGCTAATCACGAAGGGGCGCTTAAATAATTGAGAGTACGTTTAAGCATAAAGCAGTCAGTTTCTAATCTTTTCAGGGGAAAAGGGACTAATCTGCACCTGCTGTGAGAGCCCTTTTTTTATTTATTCTGTATATTACTTCCACTCCAAGCTGGACCTGATGGCTCCAATTACAGTTGAGCCTTGCGGAATCCACACCCTCCCTTTCGCAGCCCCTTTCTCTGCTCCCCTCTTCTCCGCAGGTATAAACTTTTCCTTGACAGAGAAGAGGGAGCGGGGGATTTTACCAGATACCATTTAGCTGAGTTTATAATTTTTTTTTTTTTTTAGAGAAGCTCTT
>NW_009608135.1:1899-4026 GCF_000690535.1 Cariama cristata
TTCCGAATTCCCAGGCTCTCCAAATTTGCCTTCTTTCTGTTGCCTCCACTGTATCGCATGCATATTTCTAGAAAAAAGGGAAGCACACACTAACTGCCACGGTGATCTGGATTATTTTTTAATAGGGGATAGCTCGAGAGAGGGATTTTAATGTAGATTTTCTCCTATTTAGCATTTGGGAAGAAATTGTTTAATAAGGCTTTCTCCTACTACCTATTTTCACTGTCGAGTTTTTACGTTGGGTAGAGGCTTCTCAGAGCATCGCCGAAGTTAATTCCAGATTTATATTTCTGTAACCTACTTAGGATGCAAAAAAAAAAAAAAAAATCCTGTCAAATTAAAGTGAGTCCTCCTGTCTTGCCTGCTCCCAGCAAATAACTTGCAGCACCTAATAAATCCAGATGGAGTTCCTCATATAGCCCGGTGCAGAAATAATTATTGTCCTGGCTTGTTTCATGTCAGAGGCCTCTTCGGCTCATCTGTCATGAAACCAATTTCACTTTATTTACATCCATTTGCTAGTTTAATTACTGTGCTGATGAATAGCCTGAAGGAATTAAGTTACGAGTCTTTGGAAACCTAAAACGACAGATATATGGGTTACCTTTTAAATAGAGGAAGAAAATGATGGGTGGTGTGTGCACCAAAATTTAAAGGTAATAAGAGCCATTCCCTAGCTAGGTGGAAATGCAGAATCATCTGACACTCAGCCCGTGCATTTACCTCCGTCTTAATGTAAAGTATTGCTCAGAAAGGCTTTCAGATTTTTTTGCAGGTTAAATGCAATCTGTATTAAAGCAAAGGTTCCGGAAGACGGGTGCCAGCTTTAGATCTAAGCACAGATGCACTCATTATTTTTCCAGTCATCGAAAGGGGAAAAAAGGTCAGAAAAGAAGTCTGTCTTAAAGATTGACTTCGACATAACCCATGCAATGTACCATACAACACAGTCAGTGGGGTTACTATCCTCTGTCTGCAACCGCAGGAATTGTCTCAAGTCCTTCCCTCTAACTCGCCTCTCTGTGCTGCACCGTACCAACAGAGGGAATTTCACCCAGCTAAAGGATTTTGTGCTTTTTATGTAAAGGATTTTTTATGCAAACCGACGAAAAGCAGAGTTTATCCGTGCGTTGCGTGTACCTGCTCTAGCCCACGTCCTTCCCCTTCCTCCGGGTGTTTTTCAACCATTTCCAATACATATATGCGTGCCCCTCGGCCTGGAGATGAGGGGTGGGGGATCTGTCCCCTCCCCACGAGGGGACCCTGCTGCAGGGTCCTGGCACACCGAAGTGCTCCTGTCCTCTCCCTTCCTCCGCCGCTCAATAACTTTCCTGAGCCGCTGTAGTGTTTTATAACAATCTCAAATTTCAAAACTTTATGCGGCATGCACCTGAGCGAAAGGTCAGTCTCTTTAATGTTCCCTCTCATTCATCAAGAAAGAAAAGGAAAAAAAAAAAATTAAAAAATAAAAAAATCCAACAATCTCGGAATTAGACTGGGCGTGTTGATCGCCCGGGCCGCTCCCCGACGTGTCTGGCCAAGAGGGTCCAGGAGGAGCCCGTCTGAGCGTGCTCATTCTAACCCCCAAGAGAAAGTCCCCCCAACACCCCACCTGCCAAGCAAAGAGCAGAAACCAGACCCGAGAGCCCCTGCCCCCCCTGGGGCACTAAGCCTTGGCGCTGGGGGCGTCTGGGCGCCTGCCCTTGCCTGAACCGCAGAAGTTTAGGTGGGCCGGCCGGTCCCGTTTCGAGGGCTGCTTGAAATATTCACGTACACGAGGGTTTTTAGCCCGCTGTCCTACACAAACTACTTCTTCCCCTGCTCCCGGGAATTTCGTGGATCCCGTACTTTTGCGGATCTCACGGGTTTGGTCACCGAGGGACAAACCTCCCGTGAAGAAATAACGTGCTGCCATAGGTAATGGGGCACATGCAGAAGTGGTAAGGACGGCCAGAGGTCTGGCTGCGGGTGTTGGGGAGGTGGTCCTTGGCTCGCTGGAAAAAGCCTTCCCCTCAGAGGGACCCTCTGCAAGGAGAAGGCTGAAGGGGCAGACAGAGATCCCCTTTGTCACAGAAGTTGAGCAACACTTTAAAGCCAAATCCTTTGCCGGGGGGAAACGTGACACGT
>NW_009608136.1:0-8076 GCF_000690535.1 Cariama cristata
TCCTGTACGTGCTGCGTGATGGCACTCAGCAATGAGGCCAGGCTCACAGGCCTGTAGTTCCCCAGATCTTCCTTCCAGCCCTTCTTGTAGATGGGCGTCACATTTGCTAACCCCCAGTCAAGTGGGACCTCCCCAGTTAGCCAGGACTGCTGATAAATGATGGAAAGTGGCTTTGCGGGCACTTCTGCCAGCTCCCTCAGCCCCCTTGGGTGGATCCCATTCGGTCCCATGAACTTGTGTGTGTCCAAGTGGTACAGCAGGTCTCTGACCATTTCCCCTTGGATTATGGGGGCTTCATTCCACTCCCCATTCCTGTCTTCCAGCTCAGGGGGCTGGGTACCCAGAGAACAACCGGTCTTACCCTTAAAGACTGAGGCAAAGAAGACATTAAGTACCTCAGCCTTTTCCTTACCCTTTGTCATTATGTTTCCCCCCACCATCCACTAAAAGGTAGAAATTCTCCTTAGTCCCCCTTTTGTTGTTAGTGTATTCATATAATACATCATGACAATTAAGTCAAATTATTTCTTCAGAAATGATCAGGAAGTACAAAAAGACATCTTCTGCTTCAAAGCAAAATCTGGAAAGACACACAAACACATGAACTAGTGGAAATCTTTATATTTTTTAAATACCATGCTCAATTGTTGGGTTGTTTGGAGGTGTTTTTTTCAGGGAGGGGGGAGTTAAACTTTACATTGCAAGTTAATCAATTTTTATTCACATTTTGTGAAAGCCAGAAATACTGGTTTTGGCTGTGATAGAGTTAATTTATTTTTTTTTTTTCACAGTAGCTGGTATGGGGCTATGTTTTGGATTTATGACCAAAACAGTGCTGGCAACATAAGAATGTTTTAGCTAATGCTGAGCAGTGCTTGCACAGCCTCAAGGCCTTTTCTTCTTCTAATGCCACCCCACCAGTGAGCAGGCTGGGAGTGCAGAAGGAGTTCGGAGGGGGCACAGCTGGGACAGCAGACCCCAACTGACCAAAGGGACATCCCAGACCATATGGCATCACACTCAGCAATAAAAGCTGTCGGAAAGGAAGAGCAAAGGGGACACACATTCGGAGTTACAGGGTTTGTTTTCCCAAGTAATTGCTGGGCATTATGAAGCCCTGCTTTCCTTGAAATGGCTAAATATCTGCCTGCTGATGGGAAGTAGTCAATTAATTCCTTGTTTTTCTCGTGCATGCGGCTTTTGCTTTACCTATTAAGCTGTCTTTATCTCAACCCACGAGTTTTTTCACTTTTACCCTCCTGATTCTCTCCCCCATCCCACTGAGAGAGAGTGAGCAAGCAGTGGTGTGATGCCTAGCTGCCTACTAGTGTAAAACCACAGCAACAGATATTCACGTTTTCAAAATCAAATCCCCCAATGCAAACATGGTTTCTCTTCATTGGGAGGTTCTCGCTGCTCGCTTTTAACATTCTGCAACAGAAGTGTTACTTTTTTTTTGCAAATTAAGTGTGGTTTAGGTAAACCACAGGCCACTTTTCATTCAAGTAGGCAAAATCTGCAAGTCAGTATAAATGAATAATTCACAAATACAAAGTGATTTTCAGATATTTACGCATTTGTTACATCATTCTGTTACACAACTGATCTCAGAAACTTAAAATTTTAAGCTTTTAACAGTAGCCTACTCGCAAATTTCTTGCATTTGCTTTTTGACAACACCCAAAGTTAACAGAGGAGTTTGTCCCACAGAAGGCGGAAATGATTGTGAAGGGTTTTCAGCCTATGGTGAAGTCCCAAATGGTTGAAAACAGGAAAATTCTGTCTATAATTCAGTATTACTCCTAGAACCTCTTTGTGACACTAAACATACATGAGTATCCGGTAGTATCTCAAATCCGGATAATTACTGAAGTCTAATCTAAGCAGGTGATAACTTGCCCTTGTCTGGCTAAACCACAGCAGAAGAGCATGTCAGGGCACAGTCTTCCGTGCCCAGAAAACAAATGCTATAAGCGCATCATATCTGACGTGCCACTTCCCGTGCTGCTTTCTCACAAGGTTACAAAAAACCCAAAAGGTTCTAGTATTTATCTTAATGATGTTCTATGGTTTCTTTTTTCGATTTTTAAAAGTCCTGCTACAATTTTGTGTTGAAAGTCGCAGCTAACAATTTACTCTGAAGCATAAAAATGAGGTGTTTCCCTTACTGTATTGCAGACAGATTTCTCAAGGAGTCAGTTCAAGACCAACAAACGTCATCAGAATCAAGGATCATCACAAACCTTCCCAATTTTCACACCAAGGCTAGTCTCTGACTTAATCTTATTTAACAGCCAAACTGTTTCTCAGCAAGCCCCAAACAACCCTAACATCGCACATGTTGTCTCCTTGGAAATCTAACAAACCACGGCACAGAACAACTTCCTTCTTCAGTTCAGGGACAGCTACAGTTAAGCTCTTCTAGTTCAGGCTCCCATTCAGGTCAATAATATTTCATTAACCAGTTTGGTTATTCTGCTCTAATTTGAAAGAGTTTAGAGAGAGGAGGGGGAGTAATATTTCTAAATAGGCTGGTTTACATAATTAGATTGGCCTTTAAGTAAGTATAGCTTCAAACCTTATCTCCTGCCCCACAGCAAAGCTGAGAGCAAACCTGTATTTCTGGCAGATTGTTGCAGCTTCTCTTCAGTTCCTTAAATCTGATAAAAGGAGCTGAGGAAGTAAAGGAGCACTATGCATGCTGGAAATGTAGTGCTTCGGTAGGAGAACAGGATTAGCATGTTAACAGGAAAGCAAACAGAACCACTTCACATCTACATCTAGCTGTACGACAAAAAGAATATCAGAAGTAAGGTCAGATCATCAATGTCAGCAGGACTAGAGGAGAACCGTACATTAATGCTATCACCATAGGAAAAGAGGTACCAAAAATATTACGTCTCCCTTCCCTCTTACCACTCCTTCATGAAAGGAATTTAATTAGAGTTTTAATTAGAGCCTGAGGTCAGAATAAGAGTTTTCATACTGGAAAAGTTTGTAAGAACTGCCGTACTAGGTCAGATTTAAAAAAAAAAAAAAATCTATCTAGAAAAATACCTGTTTATTAAAAAGACATCAAAAAACACCATGGAAAAAATATAAGGACAGGGTAATCATATACATCAGTTGGCCTAATTTTCCCCTCTATGACCTCCAGTATTTTCTTCAGATTTTTTCTTGAGCAAGTGGGTATATACTGGTATGTGATAGCTTCTGCCCCAAAAGCCCATAGCAAGTTGCCTCAAAACCTAACCACATATCATGTTGAAAAGCATCTTACTTCATTTTGAATGTTCTCTACTTGTTAGATTAATGTGACAACTCCTAGTTAGAAGCGACAGCAAATCTGTTCAACTCTCTGTATCGTTACTTCAGCAGAACTGTACCCTACTGGTGTGCTGTTCTGATCTTTTCCTTTCAGTTGTGTTCATAACAATTCCTAAAACTTCCCTTTCTGTGACTGGGGGATTGACCTAACATTGTCATTAATTTATTTCAAGTACAAGGTTTCATTCTATAAGTAGCAACAATCAATTTAAGGACTACAGGTCTACATGTAAAATTAGGATTATTCCCTCTGTCCATACACATACTTACTTACATTGAACTGAACTGCCATTTTGCCAGTTGGATTTTTATTTTTTTTTACTTATCCTGAACTACCATGTAGTGTCTGAAAACTTTGACACCTCATTATTCATTCCTCTTCTAAATGATTTATGAATATATTAAGATCGCAGGCCTCAGTTCAGATCCTTACGGCATTCCATTGGTGACCTCCCTTCAGTATGAAAACAGGGCATTTATTTTTGTCCTCTTCACTGTACATTTTAAACAGTTTTTACACATGTAAGAATCTCCCATTATATCATGGCAGCTCAAATTCTTTTAAGAGCCTTTGCTGAAAAATCTAGCCAAATACTTTGATGATACCAACTGCTCACATACATAGTTTCCTTCAGAAAATGCTAAACCTTAAAACATGTTGAAACTCTTCCAGTATTCACCCACATGCTCTCTACTTCTATTTAGAATTGTGATTTCCACCTGCTTACCAGTACACTCATCAGACGTACGGACCTACCCCTCCCCTGATCTCCTCAGAACCATTTTCATTATTACATGCTCTAAATCAATTTCTTCATACTCGAATTCCTTAGAAATGCTGGGTGAAGATGACTTGGGCTTATTAGTTGCTGCTCCACATGACATGTACAGCTCCTGCTAGGGTCAGCAGAGTGGGATCAAGCAGCTCAACAGCCAAATACCGAAGAACGGAAGGTCGTGTGCTGCCGAACACACTGCTGACTCACGCAGCAAGGAACGGTTGCTCTGCAAATCCCTGCAGATTCACGCAGTCCCACAGCCAACGGATCCTCAGTAACACGTACCCACCTTTAATGGGATCATCCCGAAATCGTAATAATACTGCAAATCTCTGATTTGGGAGCAATAAAGACCTCAAGATAATAGTTCAGGGTCAAGGAATTACTTTCTTTGTTTAAGGTAACGGTTCAAATAAGGGGTTCTGCTCCGATTCAGTTAGTCACCCCCGGAGAAAAGGCACACACCTTACACTTGTCACACTGCTGAGGGCCTGCTGGAAGGCACGTACAGGCTATGTGCCAAGCCCTGCTCCCCAGGAGAGCAGGGTGACGTAAGAAACAGCTCCCTCAAAAGTCTGACGGCAACTACAGAATCAGATACAGATTCAGGTCCATAAATTCATGTTTGCACACTTGCTTCCCAACAATTAACTTTCTTTTATACCAAAACATGTTGTAGGACATGCCCTACTTTATTTAGCAAAGTACAAGAACAGACCCAAATCTCCCCAAATGAAATTACACATTCTCTTGATAAAAATTAAGTATACTAGGTTAACATACAGGGCAATGTGGGTTGAAAACAAAACTAAAAAAAAAAAAGAAAATCTTTACGTTCCCTCTTTCTCCCTTCTCCCTAAGATACTCATTAAGTAACAGATGTTGCACTCATTTATCAGCAAGTGGAAACAACAGACAGCGACGATTGTATCTGTCACCGGTTACCGTAGACAAGGACATTACAGGCGCCATTTGGAGTACTTCCAATCTGATTTTGTGACATCATGCTGCATCAAGCAGACTGCAGGCAACACTGAAACACCAGATTGTTGTTGAAGAATTACCAAGTCCTAGTGTCAGAGTAGTTAGGTCTGTATTAGGTTCATAAGCCTTTCCAAACTCTTTATTTAATCAACCTCTGATGCAAAAAATCCACCATTAAACCTCTTTAGAACAAGTATTTTACGTTCAATTCATTCCAGAAGCACTTTTTTAAATTATTATTTAAAATCACTTTACATATTCTAACACTAAAGTGAAGAAAAAGGTATCAAATAGAATCTGACACTTCTCAGGACTTTGAATATCACTCTCCTTGGATAGCAAGCTTCAGATCAGGTACCTGCAAATGTGGTTACATGGGTACACCAAATCATTTTGTCTTTAGGTACCTTTTAATAGCCACAGTATCGAGCGCTTGAACACAGCTAGTTTACTACATATAACTTTATATATAAATTTTAATGTAACTTCATGAACTGTAAATCGCAACACTCACGAATATATAAATTGTATGCTTTCCTAATATGAATTCTTTCAAGTAATTGTTCTTCACTACTAGTCCAGTAAGATGATATCTACCTCTTAACACCAATACCCAGGGTGACCTTAGGCAAATTGTATCATCCTAAGTAGGTAAACCAAGTCTCAAAAAGCTGTTTCAACTGCAGCTTTATGTACATGTCTGACTCCTTCAGCTTTATACCATTACAATAAGAATCTTTCAGAAGAATGTTTAGATGCAATTGTGATGTTCTGAAGGATTATATTGTAGTAATAAGAGTTTATAAAATAAAAATACTTCACTTTATCTTAATCTTTTTAAATTCAGGGGGCTGTGGATACTCCATCTTTTATGTCCATTACATTAAAGCTATCACAGAGATGCAAAACTGCTTTGGCACCGTTCCTCAGGAATGCTTTCACTTACCTTTCTAATTTTTACACCACCCATACCTGTTTTGTCATCTCCCCCCAAAAATCAAACATTCCCTATTTACTTAGATTTGCATTGCCTCTTTTATTACTTAACTATTAGCTAATTGATAGGAAAAAAGTTACTGTAAAATAAAAACTGAAAAGAAGGAGTACAGACAAAATAGTGTTCTTTCTCAGGATGCTGAATATGTGCAAATAATCCCCACAGCCTCGAACTATAGGTTGATTGTATTTCTAACAGAAAATCTTTAATAATCTTATCAGTAAATTAAAATCTTTCTTCAAACACCTTACTCCTGAACAAACGTAATTTCACATTTAATTTACAGTAATTCGTGTCCAGTGAAGAAGTCAAACGTTTTTGTGGCTACCTTATCCTTAGAATATAACTTCACAAATTAAGACATCTGGTTTTTAATCAACCCTTAGTCTAATAAGTGACACAGAGTAAGACTCTAGATATTATGACTACTTTTCCCGGTCTTTTCGAATGATTTAAGCAGTCCTTCATGTATTCTAGTGGTATCACCAACAAAATTACTAATTTCCCCCGCAAAAATAAAATTAGTATTTTCACTTTCAAGGTGCTCAACATTTTATCTAAGCTACTGATTTATTCAGTCCAACAACCTGTTCATCAGTGGCCAGATCTAGTTCTTTCTCATCTTAATCACTTTTACGTTTACTAAGTATATGCACACAAGATCTATCAGCAGAGTTTGTTTTGTGTGGTTGTTGTTTGTTTTTTTCTTAAGCTGAAAAAAGTTTATTCCGCTATCACCATGTAAATAAAACCCTGGACCTCACCAGGCTGCAGTGGCAGGAGGCGGGCAGGTGCTGATACCTGGCTGTAGAAAGATCCAGAAAGATGATGGGCACAGCAGGACAGAAGGATGATACCGTTAACAGAAATACAATGTGATCTAGCACTACAAGCTCTTACTGCTCCACCGCCCTAACTGTGGTTGGACTTTGATCCTGGCCAACTGTTCCTTAAAAGCAGCCAAAGGCAACGCTTCCACCTTTGCAGACAGAGATAAGCTATGCACTCTGCAGGTGGCACATAACCTTTTTCTTCCCGTATATTAAAGTATCACAGAAATAGCAAAAGAAAGCAATCCCAACTCTGAAGGCAATGCAAGCTTACTACCCCCCTAGAAGTTAGAAAGAACCAAAAAGACAGTTTTCTTCCCTTCTAAACTCTGTGTGAGGAGATGCATTGACTCGACTGGTGAATACAATGCACAAACAAGTTCCAGAAGTTAATGCCACAAGTTTTCTTTATCCTCTACAAGTGGGAATGTACAAAAGCACCAAAAGAACATCCTAGTTTCAACCTTCTTGAAAGTGGTTCTTAGACCCCAGTCAAAAGCAGAAGTATTTTTTCCGTAAGAGCCTCAAGAAATCTTTCTGAAATGGTCCAAAACACATGGACAAGTAGGAAATTTTAAAAATAAAATACTAGGTCAACAACTCTGATTTCTTAATAGGCAACTAACTGAACCTGTATAAATTACGTGGGACTGCACTTCACATAGCTTTTAGCATCTATGTTGAGCACACCTTCCTAAAGTGCCTGCAACAAAAGATAAGCATTTACACTACAATTTGAAGTAAAAACACTGTTTGGGATTCCACACACATACTTTTAGGGAATGAAATCACTGAAGAACAAGGCTTACTTGTTAAAAACATTGGATAGAAAAACTAAAGATAAGTTTCTGACCTTTACAAATTTATCAGTCTTGTAATTATGTGACCAGGGTTTTTGAAGGTATATAATTTCACTATATAAACAATATCTGTGTCATTTAAATTACTTATCTGTAAAACAACCATTCCAAACTCTATTTTAGTCTTGCTGGATATGCAGCGGTAAGCTCCAGCTAATCTCTAAACAAGGTCATTGTTTGCAGGTGTTAAATCAGGAAAGCTTTTTAAAAGAAATAAGAAGATAACCATTAAAAGCATAATCAGTATTTTTCAAATCTACGCAAATCACCAAAACCACAAAATCTCTTTTTTTTTTTTT
>NW_009608137.1:0-247 GCF_000690535.1 Cariama cristata
AGCCCATGTCCCCCATCTCCATGTGTGATGTCCCCATGCCCCCCATCCCACAGTGTCCCCTGCTGTCCCCAGTGTCCCCATGCCCACCAATCTCCCAGTGTCCCCATGTCCCTCAGTGCCCCTCTGTGTCCCCATGCATCCCAGTGTCCCCATGTCCCCGTGTCCCCACAGGAGGCACGGGCACGCCAGGAGCAGGTCTCGGCACAGCTGCTGAGCGAGACGGCGATGGCGCAGGCCCAGCGCGCCT
>NW_009608138.1:0-2807 GCF_000690535.1 Cariama cristata
CCGCCCGGCCACCGCCTGCCCAGTCAGCCTCCTGCCGATGGAGCTGCCCGGGATGTCGGTGGGACTCTGCGCTCTGCAGCCGAAATGGAGGGGTGGGGGTCTCTCCTCAGGGAACCCCAGCACTCCCACCGCCCTCCCCTCCGGCCACGGCTGCGTCTCGCCTCCCGCGGCGACGGATTCATCCACAAGCCAAAACTCACGGCTCCTTGGGAAAGAGGAAATGAAGCAATTAATCAACATACAATATTAAGCGCGTTGCGCGTTAGGGATGCAGCCGGCGATCTCCCCGGGGCAGGTAGGAGCTAAAGCCGCAGCTCAGCGTGTTTCAGATGTTCCCAATGCTTTCTGTGAGCTGCTAAATAATTAATTCTCAGCTCACTCGGGGAGAATAAAAAAATGAGGGGTAGCGGTGGGAGCTGGCAGACGATCCCAGGGTCACGCAAAGCGGAGCGAGCGGCTGACCGGCGCCGTTGGGGCTTTGCTTTTTGCCATTCCCCTTCCAGCACGGAGCTGTACGACAGGTAAAACCGCGGATAAAGCACCAGGGCAGCACAGGTGCAGCAATAAAAGATGGCTGGGGCCAAGCCCGGGGGGAGAGCGATGCGTTGGGGGAGCAGGAGCCTGGCTGAGCGGAGAGGAGATGCTGATGCCCGAGAAAACCTCACGGAAAGGCTCTGTCCTGGCACGGGCAGAGGCTGGGCACAAGCTTCCCATGGGACTGGGTGGGAGGGAAAGGGAGCCGGAGCGGGATGAGCATCGCTGTGACAGGAGGGAGAGGACCCGTGCTTGCGTACGAGGAGCGAGGGGAGAAGCAATGGTTATGGGCATGCGTAAGGAAGGAGATGTTGGAGGGGGCTGGGACTGACATGGGGTTGTGGGTGAGAAACGCCTGCGGGGCTGCGGGGAAGAGGAGGGAAGGGGCACTGCGGGGACGGGGGAGGCCGCCCCACGTCTCCAGCTGCCCTTGGAGGGAGTCGACAGGGCTGGATGGAGGGAGGGAGACGTGGGGTGGGATGGGGCGGCCAAGAAATGAGTCCAACTGGTGAATGTGCAGCTGCCTGGTGGGCTCTGGAAACCATCTGCTCCTCGCTGGGATCCTTCCTGATGGTGCTGTGGGTCCAGTCGGAAGCTGCCTGGGGAGAGAAGAAGAAAATCTCCTTTGCAGGGAAGAAGCAGCCAGCATAATGCTGGTCTCTTGACCAGACAGAGAAACCTCCTCCCTGCTTTGCTGGCCAGCAGCAGGCAGGTCTCTTGCCCGGGGATGGGGCCGCCTTCACCCTTTGGGTGATTTGGGGAAGCAGCCGTCCCTCTTCTTCTGCTCGGAGGTGAGGCTGGCACGGCACAGCCCCTCCACTTGGGGGTTGGGCTGGCACGGCACAGCCCCTCCATCACCGATGGTGCCCATCTTGGACATGAGGCTGGCACGGCACAGCCCCTCCATCACCGATGGTGCCCATCTTGGATGGGAGGCTGGCACGGCACAGCTCCTCCGTTGTGCTGCCGGCATGGCACAGCCCATCCATTCTGGCACAGCCCATCCATCCTGGCACAGTCCATCCATCCCGGATCTGCCCTGGCTCGACACAGAGGTGCCCACCTTGGCAGCCTCCCAGGTGGCCAAAGTGGCAACTGGGGTTGCCTGTCCTTCACCACCTCCAGGGCAAAGGGGCCCAGCCTCTACGCAAAGCCGGGGTGGTAACTCCTCGGCCTTAACCCCTGGTTTAAGAGCAGTGAGGGCTGGACCTGAGAAGGAGCCGAGGAGATGGGGGTCATCCTCGGCCCGGCCCTCTTGGCTTCAGCCGCACGCCTGCATGGGCTGTAGGGACTTACCGGGAGTCAGGGCAAAATTGGGTCACAAGGATTTAAGCAGGTCTAAGGCCGCTCCTGTTCATAACACACAGGTTAGGAGAGCTGGGGGTATTTGTCCCCCTGCCCCTCCGCTCTGGGGTATCGGTCTGACCCCCCGAATGCCCCTCCTTGCTGTGCCCCCTTGTTTCGGACCCTACTCACCTACCCGGCGCGCTCCCGTTTCCCACATGAAGACACAACCTCTGTTCACCATCTCGCTCCAGCCGGCCACGAGCCCCGGAGCCCCATCTAGCTCTGGGGTCAGCGTCCCTCGCCGTGCCTCAGTTTACCCCCTGGGTGACGGCACGTCCCCAGCCCACGGGCTTTCCTCCTGCTCTGGCTTTGCCGGAGCACCGAAGGAGGGAGGAGCGTGGTTTGCACGCGTGGGTGCATCGGGATGGAGAGGACAGCTGGGGTGACCCGAGGGGCCAGGCTCCCCATCAGCGCCTTGTCTGACATGGGGAGAGCAGGATGGCGGGCAAAGAGGATCCGCCGTGTGCCGTGCCGGTCACCGGAGGCGATTTCATGGGCCCTGAGGAGGAATTTGCCTCCCAGCCAGCAAAGCAACACATGGGCTTTAATCAAACGCCTAATCGCTTTGAAACGGCGAGGTTGCGGACAGCTATTAAATTTAAATGCTTGGTTAGTTTGCGGGGAGGAGAGGCGGCCTTTTGTGGCTGGGCAAGGGCTGGCACGGGACGCGGGGCGCGAAGGGAAGGGAATTGGCATCGGCAGCGGGTCTGTCCTCCTCGCTCCGTCGTCCTCTTTTCTCTCGCAGACACAGAACAGGATTAGAGCCGCGACCCCGAGACAAGGAGCCTTTCTTCCTTTTGACGAGCTCCGGCTGCCTGAAACAAAATAGCCGGAGTCCCGATTCACCGGCCGAGCCTTGGCCGGGAGAGTGAAGGAGAGGAGAAAGGGTTGGAGCAGCAGCTCCGTGGTCTGCGGCAGGCTGTGCG
>NW_009608138.1:2977-3806 GCF_000690535.1 Cariama cristata
GCTTGGCTTCCCACCCGCGGAGCACAGCTCCAGCCGTCGTTGCTGGGTGCCGGCACCCACCATGCTGGCAGAGGCACCCACCTTGTGCCAGCGTGGCAACGCCGTGTCTTCTCCTTGTGCCCTTTTAAACACCCCCAACGCCATTTTCCGTGCCTTTGGAGAGTTGGTCCCGCAGCCCTAGCAGCTCCCTGTGCATTTCAGGAATATTTGGAAGAGGAGGCTGGCCGTCTCCTTTCCCCTTGGTCGGTGCTCCAGTCGTGCACGTCTGTGTGTGGTCAGATGAATCCCACCCTTGCTGTCCCACCTCCAGCCTCCCAGGACTCAGGGAAAGGAGGGTCAGGCTTGAGGGACCATTCCCAAACCCTCCTGGACCACCTCTGGGAGCTGTTCTGTCAACCTCCAGCACAGGACCGCTGGATGGGGAGCTCAGGATGCCTCCAAAGGCACATTGTGGAGGAGACATGTCCTGTAGGTGACTGTGGGGAGCTTGTGGGAGCGGCTCTGCTGACATCCAGGTCTTCCCACCATTGCTGGACTGCCTCCTGGCTTGTAGGAGCCCGTCACTGGAAATTGCATAGCCAGAAAGCACGGGGATCTCAGTATTCAGCGATGGGAAATATCAATTACGCCATTATTCTCAGTCTCACTGTAACAGGGAGCGAACCCAGTATTCAACTGACGCTGCGTTGGATTTAAAGAGAGGAGAAAAGCAAAATCCTCTTAGCTTCACAAACTGTAAAATGCTCAGTGTGGGAAAGAACAGCTGGGCACGCATTCGCCGACGCCAGCGAGGCTCTGGGGGTGGCGTTACCCACGGCAGGCCCTGTTT
>NW_009608138.1:3826-4449 GCF_000690535.1 Cariama cristata
CCCGCGGCAGCCCCTGTTTGTCATTGCTTTGGGCCACGCTGGCCAGCACACGGGCTGGGTTAACTGGTTTTGCTGGGAGAGGAAGAGAGCAGGGCACAGGCAGCCCAGCACACTTGCAGGCAGCGATGGCAATCAGCCACCGGAGACTGATTTAAAACGTAAAGGCAGGAGGCAAGTTGGCCGAGAGTGAGGGTGGAGTGACCAAGCTCACCACCCTCATGAAGGGATGTGGGCCACGCTGGCCAGCACACGGGCTGGGTTAACTGGTTTTGCTGGGAGAGGAAGAGAGCAGGGCACAGGCAGCCCAGCACACTTGCAGGCAGCGATGGCAATCAGCCACCGGAGACTGATTTAAAACGTAAAGGCAGGAGGCAAGTTGGCCGAGAGTGAGGGTGGAGTGACCAAGCTCACCACCCTCATGAAGGGATGTGGAAGAAAAGGGAACTAAAGACAAGGGACCCTGAGACGCTTTGAGAACTGGTACGTAAGATCTCATGGGAGGCACGTTTAAAGGTGAAAGGAGTTAAGGAAACTGGCAGTTCTTCAAAGAAACGATGCGAACAACAGACATACAAGCCATCCCAATAGGCAATGTAGCAGGAACCAGCTTGGCTACCTCGCAA